>NW_004567114.1:36166983-36181546 GCF_000260355.1 Condylura cristata | reverse complement strand
CAGGCGAGAAAATAACAAAAATAATGAACAACCATATACCAGAGACATTTTGTGGGGGTGGAGTGGGGAATGGGATCAAAAACGGGGGTGGGGGTGGGTAGGGAAGTGCACGGGGTTATGGTGATGGCACACGGGTGACTTGGTGATGGGAAACCCACGGGGATTACAATTAAGATGGAAAAAAATGTACAAAATGATGTAAAAATAAACTGTTATAAAAAAAATAAAGAAAGCAAGCAAGCAAAATAAAACCTCAAACAAAAAAAAAGTTATGACATTGGACATTAGTTGGAAAGCCACTAGAATTTAGTTTCCCCCTTGTTGGTGTTTATTTAAAAGACTCGGAAACTATCAATATCAGAACTCATGGGTCCATATTATGTAGTCCTTATTATTTCATTTGAATGAGAACTTTATGGTCCTAGTAAGTTAGAATATGTGACATAAAATAGGATATAATGAAGTTTTATGCTGAATATATGACCTGGAAACCACAAGACATTGGCGTTTCATTCCCTCAGTGTGATAGCTATCCTTAAATTCCTCTTCGTGGAGAATGCCATATTCTGATGGTAGCTGAATAGGATCCTCTTGGGATAAAGTGAAAGAAGTATGTGTGGGAGCAATTACCCATATTAATATTTTACTATTCATTTGTGTGGTTGTTTCTCTCTGTAGAATATGGTTTGGCAATGGGGCATAATAAAGCTTTGATTTTGGCAGTGTAGGATATCACCCACGAGGAAGGTGGGTCTTCCCCAGCTCATTGCTGTATAAAATCTACAGCATCTGTGTTCACTCCCATTTCTCTCATGCACTGTGTTTATCTCCTTTTATTAATTTTCCATGCTTTTGTCATCATTGTTTTTTCCTCCTGTCATCCCTCCAGTTACCAAGGAAAGAGTAGATGACTTAGGGTAGAGTGGAATGCAATGACATCTGTAAATGTAAGAAGGTGAATAACTTCTAGGGATATCATTCTTGTGGTGTAATGAGTAACTGAAATTGATACATTTTTCATATCCATATGTTTGATCATGTTTGAGCTACATCCCATAACCTGCTCCTCTAACCACACACACACACACACACACACACAGACATGGGGAGGGGGAAACTCAACCTAATACTAATTGAGTTAGAAACCATGTTTCTGTTCAGACAATGAAAATGAAAATATTCCTGAGGTAGGAAAATTCTAATGATACTTTCTTTCCTTTAAATTTCTAACTACAGAAAGCATGCTGAATTCAGTGCTGGAGGCAACCATTGTCCTGTGCAGAGATATTATTTGTCTCATTAGCACTGTGGGAGTGCTATGAAAGGGTCCGTGACCTAAAGCCCATGTTGCTTTAATAATGGCTTAACACTCGTAAAAGATTTTTAATGGCTACATGAGACATATATAAATATTAAACGCCATTCCTCTTTGTTGATTCACAACCCCCAATGAATAGGACTCCTTCGTCGCTTCCAAGGTTCAAGAAATGTGCCTGGCTTCTCACGCCAATGAGCGAAAAAAACAACCCTGTGAATGGAAACACCTCCACTCTGCCCTGCTGACCCATCTGTAAACCTGAGAATGGCAGGTCTGCGGAGCTTGTTGGCTGTTTTGAGATGCCTCACTCAGACTCACAATTTTTATCTGTTTGATATCCATGTCTAATTAGCAAGAACACAACTCTTGGTTTTCATCATAATGTGGTCCATTTATGCTCCCCCCCGGCCCCAGCCAATGTGGCCCCACCGAGATGGGTCATATCTCTGCTTTCCTGCTTATGTCTAAATTTGAGCAGCTGACACTCATGGTTCATTGTGTGCTTAGAGTCCAGTAAAGACTCCTGAGTGTGGTGATGATGTGGTTGTTTTCCCAAGGCCTGTGATGGAGGGTAACATTACAGGAGAACTGGAACCATTTGTTTAATCAAATGGTCCTCCAAGGTCAGCACCTGGCATCTCCTTGCCTCACTCACTGTGAGCACCTTGCGCAGATGAAAAGCTTGGAAGGAATTTTTTTGCCTTTCTTTGTTGCTTTCTGGTGTGGATGTCAAGTCTATACCATTTGGAGATGTTTTGTTTACAGAGAGAAAATTGAGTTACAGACTTCCTCCCATGAGTAGGTCGAGCTGCCTGGGGAAATGATGGTGGAAAGGTATTCTGGAGTAGAGAGCTAGGCTGTGTGAGCCCAAAAGCACTTGGGGTTTGGCAAGCTTTGTAGTATTTTTTAAATATTTGGGGTACAGCAAAGCCCAAAATGTATTTTGCTCAAAGCACCATTTCCCTTTCATTTTCCCAAGCTGTGGATATTCTAAGGAAATTTAATCTGTGTGTTTTGGAATCATGTAACCCTCATTCATCAAAATACTGCAAGATAAATACTAGATCCAGATTCAAGAAATCTCTTGAGTTCTTTGATAAGCATTTTCTTTTTTGCACTTGAAATTACAATTTTGCCTGCTTAGAATGAACCCCGAACCTGGAATAGTTAGGAACTTACTTTTCAAATTATCTCCCAGCCAGTTGTAGGCTGGGACTCATTTACAATGACTCTGGTATGAACTATAGGGACAAACCTCTTGGGGAACCTCGGAACCTTGGGCATGTATGGGATTTTTCTTGGGTGCCTTGTGGCACCCAAGCCTGTTCTACTAATGTTAAGCCTGTTGTGGTACAGTTAGACCCAGCCCAGCCCCCGCCTAGTACCCCTGAATCTCAGATTCCTCTCTATTTAAAATTATGTTTTACAAGGGTGGAGAGAAGAATGGGATCAAAACTGGGGTGGCAAGACTACATGGGACTATGATGATGGCACACTGGTGAACTGGTGGTGGGAAGTCCACGGGGATTACAACCGAGACGATAAAAGCACACAATGAAGAAAAAAAAAGGATGTTTTGTTTGCCATAGAGTTTTATGCACTATTTTCTATTTTTAAAATATTGCAAAAAGGAATTGTTTATCTTGGTTGCTGAAATTTTTGGCCGTTCCTACTTGGTACCTCACCTGCCTCCTCCTAGTCCCCCTCCTGTCTGGCACCTGGGTTTCTCTTTCTTCTTCACCCTATGGCTCACATCAAATGTGAGTAGCATCAGCACGAACAAACAAGCAACAGCTCTTTCCTGTAGAGGCTGATGGTGGGAGGCTAGAGAAGTTCAGCAGAGATTTTGGGGCAGCCCTCTAATCCATTGAGGGGCCAGAGTGTGTGGTGTGGTGAGGCATGGTGGTGGAGAAATTCTGCACTAGCCCAACCCCCACTTCTGGTTCAGCTGGGCTTTCTCTTTCTGGGGACCAGATGGCCTGTATTCAGAGGGTCCAATCCCTTCTCCTATCCGTCTGAGTCTGAGCTGAGGCTAAGTGGAGTTTGTAATTTCCCTCCTGTTGTAAGATTATAGGTAGTGTACAGAATGAGAGTGGAAAAAAAATACATGTCCTTAAAACATAGTCATTTTCCCTCAAGATTATTATCTCACCTTAATCCCATTTGATTAAGACGATTGGAAACGGGAAACATTTCATTCACTCTATTAATGTTCCCATGATATTTAAGGGTGGATTTACACATTTGCTTGAGTTTCTACAGAATATTATTGTCAACATTGACTTTAAATTCGAAATCTTTATTATAATAGTTATTATCAGCAATAGTTGTGTAATGGATAACTATGCCGAATATCTTCTTAGTTGTACTGTGTCATTTAATCCTTACTATATAAGGTTGAATCTGTTTTATCCCTGTTTTAAAGATTACAAACTTAGCGTCCAGAGAAATTAAATAACTTCAGCAAGAATAGGTAGCAGTGGCATCCAGAACTTCTTAATACAAACCTCTGGTTCTTAGTTCTTCTTCTGCATACCTCCTCTCTTATGTAGTCCACACCTTGGATAAAAGTCAGTTTCTTCTCTTTTATGGGTAGACTGATAACAGGATTTCCTGTTAAGATGCTACATAAGTAAAACAATATAATTTCATAACAGTTTCAATTTTAAAGTTGTTTTTCCAGTTATGATGGGAGAAAAAAAACCCAGTGTCTAAATTCTAGCAAAGCCAAGCTCTTTTCTTTTCCCATGTTACAGGTTTGACAATGCTTTTCTTTTAGAGTTCAGAAGCCAAGGTTCATCTAAGCAGCTGCCCCTGATCCGGTTTCAGCAAGTCTAGATGGGATCAGACAGATAGCAATTTACTGTAAAAGTTTTTGGGATGGATTGAGGGATAGGAAGATCTAAAGAAATCACATTCATCTGGCAGCAGGAATGTCTGTCCATTCTCCTTAAAAGCCTGGGTCTAGACCTGCTGAATGTTCTTTATTGGCTCCTGCTCTGAGTGCACTATGGACCCTGCAAGGAATTCTTAGCAGATCCACGCCAATCATTCTCTTCTGGGAAAGCTCTCCACCTGGCCTCCAACCCTCCATGCAGAGTTTCCCCGAGACCATTTCTCCAACCAAGGTCCTGGCCTGCAGACTTGGCTTGTTTGTTCAACATCTGACTTAGAGAACAGGGTGCTTGGGAACTGGCAGGTCCCACCCTCGTGTGGAGCCCCCTCCCTGGCTGCTACCCCCACCCCACTCCAGACCTTGGGAAATTCAAATGAGGAGGTTAAGGAGAACCACTTTAGCTAATAAGGCAGTTTAATGGGTCTGGGATTGAGAGCACAGCAAACAGCCTGTGTCCAGGACTAGTTATATAAGAGAGCCTCCCCGGGAGAACAGAGCATGGTTTTCTACAAATAAATAAGGCAAAAAGGCTACACTCACTAGTGGCACAGCTGGGAAGCAACTATGAGCAATGAATTTCTCATGCTAACAAGTCCAAGCTCTTTGGAAAACAGATGCTGAGCCCTGGGACTGGCACTGGATTTCTGCTGGCAGGAACTACGAGGTTTAGAGATGGAAGGGTATCTTGAGACCATTTGTTCATAAACACAGTTGAGGGCCAGCAACCTGCTTTTCTGCCCTTCCATGCAGCATTTCCACAAGGAAGACAGCAGACATGCAAGGCTTCTGCAGCCTACGCTCTAAAGAAATAATTAAACAGTTTTTCTTAACCTCTTGAACTTTTCATTTATTATTGCCATCCATTATGTCTACCTTCTCAAATTGCAGAATCCCGAAACTGAGCTCTGGGGTCAAGGGTTTATTGTTTAATGGAGATAGAACATTTTGTAAATTGCACGAAGTCACAATGTTTATAATAGAAGCTTCTGGTGTACTGAATCTCTTCCATTTCACAAACAGTGAGCTTTGACATGTGTTCTTCCTACATAGGAAGAAATTCGGGGGTAAGTGCAGTACTGGCATGAACATGTTACCAAATCTTTCCTGTAAACCAAGTGACATCCGCAGTCAAATAAAAACATTCCTTCCACCAAATACCAGGAAATGCTAAAAGTATCACTATTCTTCTAAGGTCATGCTAAAATGAAGTTTTGGCTTTTAGAACACAGAGTAAGGATGAAGAAGGCCAACATATTTGTCCAATACACATTTGTTGCTACAAGTCCTTAGGGATGACTTCCTGGTTTAAATATGAACATGTGTATGGAGAGATTTTCCTAGGATTTAACCTTCAAATGAAAAGTGTAAATATTTTAAGAAAATGTACAAATGTTAAAAATTATTCCTGTTGTCTTTGTTTTTACTAAAATTTGTACTTTCAAGAGAAAACATCCTCAAAAATGTACCAGCCAAAATAACCAATGTATAAAAACCCAGGATTAACAAAATATGAATATTCTTCAGTAAAGCATTGGGAGTTCTTGGGAAATAATAGTAAAAAAATGTCTTGTACCTAAATTTTTAACCCTTTGTGTTGGAGATCTGATCAATAATTTTAAAGGAAGCAAGTGTGTATATAACACATTTCCGTGTTTCTGAACTTTATTAAGTGAATGCAATATAAAATCCAATGCAAAAAGTGACTATCCATGATCAATTATCATAACATTTTTTCTTAAGGCGTAATAATTGATTCATGTTACAGGATGTATTTTTGGTTCATTTTTACGAGGTCAAAATACATACAATGCTGTATTTTGTATTTGTAATGGTTCAGACAGAACCACATATGGTCCCAGAAAATGTTCCTCCCACCCAAGTTGCTCCTGGAGGGCAATGCTTCCTCAATTTTTCTCACTAAGTTTCTAAAATAATTTTAGCGTATTTGATGTTTCAATGGACTCATTTGCTCATTTACAAGGCAGGGCAGTCCTTTTTCTGGGACTCAGTCCCGCCATTCATAATTGGCCAGTAGGTGTCACTGTGGGTTCGGGTGGTGACCCAATTGGCCATAAAAAAGAATGTCCCATGGGGGTGTGGGTAGAGAGTTGGGGGAGGGAGGGGCTGGATAAGAGGAGAGAAAGGGAAATATATAAGCAGGTTCTTAGAGGAAGGAAAAGTTAATTAAAAGTCCCTTATGTTTATATCAACCTTTACTTTAGGAACTCAGGGCTGTTGGTCAAGTTCCTGCTATAGCCTCAGAAATGAATTCACTTGTGTGAGATATGATGATACCTAGTTGGTCACTAAAGACAACCTCACTGGATAAAATAGCAATAAAGATGAGCAAGGGTTAAGTGAACTGAATTCTTGTACCTTTTCCTAATCTCTTGGGCACTGCCTTTATGCCTCATGGCTAGGCTGTGCATCATTTTGAACTATAGGCACAGTTGCTTACTGTACAAAGTCATCCAGCCCTTTGGTAGGTCATTTGGTGACCCAAAATAAGATTTTGGCTCTTGCTATCCTCAGTGGTAAAATAAATTCCACTGTTTCATTGTGGTCTGCAAAGTTGATCTCCTATCTCCCCCAAATCTAGATTGCTCATTTTCAGCCAAGTTAGTCTATTCAAGTTCTGTATCTTTCTGGGTACATGGGATTTCATAGTAAATAAAATTTCAATTGGTGAAATTAGCACTTTTTTTTTTTTTTTTGAACAACCATCACCTTTAAAAATGGGTGACCATAAAAACTTCCTGCACAGAGAGGAATTCATAACTGGTTTAATTTGAATAACAGGCTGTAAATTGAATTCTTTTTTTGGCTTGATATGTGAAAACGATATCCATGTGGCTGGTACAGAGAACAGGCAATTTGTTAAGAAAAGATGTCTGGTTTGACTTCTCCAAATAGGAGTAACATGTGTGCAGCATCCTAATTTAAATTGCATTCTAAAGAAAACAATATAGAAAAGTTTTTGAAGGGCAACGGAAATCTTTCTACCTTCCCAAGAGCTTCTATGCTGCTGTAACTCTCTAGCATCTGCTCTGGGTCACCCATCTTAGAACAGGGACCATCATCTCAATGTGAAATTGTGTTGATAGAACATCATCTCCCTGCTGGAGACTGAAACCAGGAGGGTGAAAACAGTTTCGGCCTCTGTTAGAACCTTGGGCCATCGCTATCTGCTTTTAATTCCCTCCCTTTTATGTATATCTGGTTCCTTTTTTTCCCCTCAAATTTATTTTTTACATCGTTCTTCATTTTGAGCATTTTTTTTCCATTCAGTTGTAATCCCTATGGTTCATATGGTTCCTAGAGTGGCATAATACATTTTTCTAGTACTGGTCCTAATTAATAATTGAAATAATAAACCTTAGGAAAAAATAGATTAAATTTGCAGGTCTAGAAATCTTAATCACAAAGTCTGAATACTTTGTTCCACCCAACTTACTCATCCATTTTCATGAAGGCATATCATTCTGGAGTAGGCTGATTTAATTCCAGGAAAGATGATGCAAAGAACAGCTTATCAATCTAAGTTCTTTAGCAAATTCACGCATTTCTATATTTGGCCCTTTCCCAAGGCTGAAGAAGGTCTTTCATTTATACATAAGGATGTATCTTCAGTCTAACATTTTCTCTGGTTCTCAGACTCACTTTTGCTTAGGGTTTCTGGCAGACTGTATACGAGTCACAGCAACAGACACTTACATAAGCATAAGCCGCTGAAGGATATGGGGTAGGGAAAAAAAAAAAAGAAAGAGGGATGTTAAAGTGTAAAGATATTTATATAGGGTAATTGAACATCCACTGAGTTTTCTTTTCTATTAGATCTATCCATCTATAAAGAACAGAATTCTTGACCATTGGTTTATCTTTTGGAAAAATGTACACCATTTCCATGACAACTTTTTAGATTGTTAGAAATAATAGTGATCACTATTTTCTTTATACGTTATGTCCTGCAACTGCTATTCAATCCTTAGTTACATATGACTGGGCATTTGTAGCTGTCAAGCATACGGCACACATGTTTCTCAATAGGGGTTTAGTTTCTCTAGGAAAGGAGTTGTATGTTATATTATCTTGTACCCCTTAAAACTTTTGCCTTGATACAAAGCATTTGGTAGGACTTCAATGGATCTTTATTGAATGAATTATAATTATAAAGGATACTTTTGTTTGGCAAGCATTTATATTGCTAGATTACTTTTATGTAGCCCATATAAATAATTCACTTCTTGTGGTTCCATATCCTGATGTGAAAATTATGCATTTACTGTGCTTTCATAGATATTAATGGGAGCTATTAAAAACTAGAAATTATTTCAAGGTTGGTGGTCTTTGGTCTGGTATTGAATGAAAAAGACGAGGTAAATTTTAATTGTGAAAAGAATATAAAACTCTGCACATTGCTTTTTTAAAGTTTAGCTGTTTGAGTGCATGATTTTTTTCCTACTTATTTCACAAGAAACAACAATAAGACATTAATTCTCTTAAATTTCAGTATTTAATATCAAAAATAAAATGGAATAGAGTATAAAAGGATCAGAGTTGTGAATCTGACATTGTGATATTTTCCTTCTTTAACATCGAATATTTTGTTTAATAAATGTAGCTTTAAAACGAGACTATAAATATGATGACCTAATTAAAAAACTTAAAGACAAAGTGTTATATTTATGTTTGCTATATCAGGTTTAGTTATTATGGACCAGGTGGTATTATGTTTCTGTTGGGAAAATATTTTTAGAAGTTATTTAAAGAATTATAGAATGAAGCAAATCAAATCATTGCTTACACATTTTCTGTGTGTATGTGGGGTGGGGGACAGTGTAAGAAAAATGTGGAGAAAAGACTAATGTTTATGTATAATGGTTTCATTATCATATTTCTACTTTCTTTGTCATCCAGGATAAACTCTAGGATATGTCATGAATTCCTGAGCCACAATAAATCTGTGAATGTCAGACTCTGTGTGTGGGTAAAATGGATAATTTTCTGACCTTTAGTAAGCTTTCACTAGAGCAAAGGAAGTCTCTCCACATAATGTTTCCCCGCTACAGAACACTGGCAGGAAGCCAAAGTATGCCCTTTGGCAAATCTCCAGTCTGGATGGCTTTCCTGGAGCTAGAAGACATTCATGAATCTGCCCAACACTGTAACTTTTTTTATTTTTTTCAGAAAGTCTCTGGAAAGATCTTTCTAATGTGCAACCTGCTGAGGGAGATGTGAGAACACATTAATCATTGATTTCTTCAAAAGAAAGTTGGGGTGGTCCTGTTCTAATTTCATAGGTCCATCTTCCTGTTCAATGTGAGCCATAGACTGTAACCCAAAATATTAGCAAATAATCTAGACCTGGGCCCATATGAAAAACTATTTACTATAAAAGTAAATTTAGAATTTTCTGACTTTGGAAATGAGGTTCACTCATGGTTGATTTTACTACTCAAGGTCAAAATTGATAGCAACTAAAATATGTCAGTAAATATGTTATTTATATATTGTTTCTTTCATTTTCAAAAGATGGGATCATTCAAAAGCATTTGCACAAATCACCTAAGCTGTCATAGTGGTTTATAATACCAATGTCAAAACAACTGACAGGATGAGAACGGATGAAATAAAAGCAAAAAAGAAATATACATAAAACTTTTCCCACATTCTATGCAAAATCTCAAACTATTCCCATTACTGTTGACAATTAAACTTATTTTCATGTTCCATCATACAAAGATAGAACTCTCTTTGAGAAATAACATACCATTGTTGTAGTAGTTATCACCCTAGGCATTATATATATTTCTCTTTTGCTTTTATTTCATCAATTCTCATCCTGTCAGTTGGTTCGGCATTGGTATGATAAGCAAATATGATAGCTTAGATGATTTGTACAAATGCTTTTTAATGATCCCATTTGTTTTGAAAATGAAAAAACAAAAAGTGGTCAGATGTACAAATAAATCATTGGCCTAGAATAGACCCACTCTAAAAAGAATAAAATAAAATTAAGAATTTTTCTAAGGAATGCTAGAGTTTTTTTTCTTTTGAGACTCAAGTGTCTAAATAAGTCTTGAAGGTATTCTATATTCTAACATTCTCTCTTACCACTCCATAGATTCATTCCATTATTCAGCTCACATGATTTTCTCTTCTTCTATGACATTTCTTCAATTTTGACTATCTCATTAACTTTACCCAAGCCTCATCCATCCTTCTGAGTCCAGATCAGGTGTACCACTTCTCCAAAGTCTTCTACCCCATCCCTGGTCTACTAAAGCTCAAGCCTCACAACTCTTGGGGCACTTTGGTTGATTGCATTAGTAGTGACACATTCTGACTGCATCAGAATTATGTGTTTGTATGACTTTCAACTAAAAGTCAAATTTCTTGACACTAAGATGATTTATCATTTGTGTTTATATTTCTACAATATTTGGTATAAATTGCTGAGCCAACATTTTTTGAGAGATTAAAATGTGAAGTTGTCTTTCAAGTTGGCAAAGAAATTATCTGATTCCTTCTTTGGGCATAAACAGCCCTTTAAAGAATATGAATTATAGTCTTGCTTTATTCCCTTTAATCACTAACTATTCATTTGTTTATTACTGTTTCAATAAGCATTTGATTGACTTATGAAGACAGCAATTACTTAGGGGCCCAAAAAGTTTGGCAATAAACAGGAAAAATTTCAAATAAAATTAGGATGATAAATTAAACTGTAAACAATATGAGTATTGCTGATAACATAGTAGTGTCTCGGGTACCATACTGACTTGTTAGTTGCTTCTGTCATCCTCAGTGCTTGATTTCACTGTTGGAGTTCTCTTCTCTTGCTTAACCACTGTTGTGGCTATATTGTGGCCCTATAGTTCATTCATTCAAAATAAAGCCTAATTCCAGATGTGATGGTATTTGAAGGAGGGTTTTGGGGAGGTCATTAGGTCATAATGGTGGATTCCTCATGAAAAGGATTAATGCCAGAAGAGACATGTAAACTTGCTTACATTGCTTTCCATGAGGTGAAAATAGGAAAAGAATATGACCATGTGCAAATCAGGATGAAAGGCCTTACCCAATATTGGCCACATCCAAGATCTAAGAACCAAGAGCCAAGAGCCAAGATTTGCCAGCACCTTAATTCTTGACTTCTTAGCTTTCGGAACTGTGAGAAAGTTTGTTGTTAAAAGTTACCCAGTCTATGGTAATTTGTTATAGTAGCTTGGGCAAACTAAGACACCAAACTATAGTATGGATAGATGCTGTTCTGTACTGTATAAATTTCACTTTAGGAATGAAGGACTCATCACCCTAGATTCTGGAAGTGTCTTAAGCAGACAATACTCAGCTGTGAATTCTCTTCACAAAGTGGCTCCCTTCCAATGATTGATGCCAGGATATAAATAACTTATTTTCTCACCACAGTTCAGAATAAGTCTTAAGGGTCATCTGATTTTCAGAACTCCCTGTAAATATTTAAGACTTTCATTATAAATGTAGCTCAGCCTCTCCCTCTACCCAGTTATACTTCCATTCCTCCTTTCTCTTGTACAGGTGTTACCCTCAATAGGACCTCCTGATAACCGTCTGTGTGCCTATCTCTGTCTCAGCATCCACTTCATCAGGTCATTTACCTTGACTCCATGTTCCAAACTCCATGTCTACCCCCTGCTTTTATGCTTTCTCTTATACAAAGTGCTTCCTATCAGATGCAGCTCTGCTAAACTCCCATCAGTTTGTTATGATGTAGCTGCCCCCAAACTACAGATATTCTAAGTTAGCAATCAGCAACTGAGAAGAAATCAGTTACTCAGATCAGAACGAGGCAGAGGGAGTACTGAGTGATATCAACTATAAACAGTGAAATCAAGATTAATAGTTTAAAAGGTTAGAAATGGTAGCAGTTAGTCAGGCTCTTTGTGACCTCTGGTGAAGGAAAATATGATCCTAGGATTGGTAAGTAGCATAATATTATATTTTTGAGTTATCTAAATGATAGGAAAATGATTTCTAAGTTGGCTGTATCTCTGAGACATTGGAACAGAGCTCATGATATTACCCAGAGTGGTTGGTGGAGGAGTAGGTATCTATGAGATAAATGCCTCTTAAAGCAAGTAGTACCTAAGGTAGTATAACCTTTAGCTATTAGGCTTAATTATGTGCAATTGCCAACATTTTACCATACTTGACTAATTATGAATGATAACTTACTGTTATTCAACAATAGTCTTATTATTTGATGATCTTGCCCCACTGTTCAATATTACTCTGTTCAATAGTTTATCACACTATCGAAATGGTGTCTAGCACAGAATATGTCATCAATGTAGATTTGAGTAAATTAGTTGTGAAATCAATTACTTATCCCCAAACAGGATTTTGTCTATAACCTACTATATCACATAGAATTCCTTCAGTTATAAACTAATGAATTCCAATTTATGTTAGTTAAATAAAGAAGAGAATTTGCTAACACAATTGAAAATTACATAGGTATCATATCCTGATTACAGGTACAAATAGATTCAGGAGCTTGAATGGTGTCTTAGAGATTTGGTCTCTTGCCATCATTCAACTCTGATTTTTTTCTGCATTGACTCAATCCAGGCAGGATATCTCAATTAGATGATTCCTATTGGCCTTAGTTTTTACAGTCATTAGTTTAGCAAACCTCGCTGAAAATTACTTCTAACTTTAATTCTCACAGATACTACTTTGACAATATCTGAGGCACTATGGCTGAGGGTCAGGGGCCACCTTAGGCCTAAGAATGGGAGTGATGGTGGTTTCCTGAAGGAGAACAATGGTGTTGTGATCCAATAATAGCTGACACTACAGTCTGCTACCTGAAGGTGAGTTTAGGGTAAGGGAAACTGTGGATGATACTCTACTGCTCTTATTGACTTGTAGAGCCAATGGTTTGGTAGCATTAAATTCACAATGGTATAAGAGTTACTGGCTCACTTGTCAGGACATTACTAGGTAGACAGTTTTCTCTAAAATGGATGCTAAGAAAGAAAGTAATTCCCAGCAATCACAGGTCTTAATGTTCTTATGTCCTTTCCTGCCGTTATTCCCAGCTTGATGACTCCACCAAGTCAATTTGATTCTTTCCAAAACACTACTTAGACGACTTTCAACATATTCAAATGAGAATGTTCTGTGGCTGTTAAAAATATTAGAGTTATGTTTAGAACCTTTCTAGTATTGACATTCCAGTAGCTTCTACATCTAGTTGTTCTACATCTAGTTGTTCTACATTCCAGATGCCTTCTACATCTAGTTGTCCCCTTGGATGCTGGAGCTGACTCCTTCATAAATGCCAGAGCTCCTTTTACTTTCTCCACACGTAAATGCCATAGCTCCCTTTTGCCCTGCCCTTTAAAGTAATTTATCACAGCTTATGTCTAACAGGTAAGGAAACTTTGAGGGTCAGGTGCTCTACTCTTCCTTAAAATTGGGGGTGGTTCTTGGTTGACGAGAGCTCTTGAAACTGGAGAAGACAGAGGCCTAAAATTCAGTTCCCTTGTATAAGGTTAATGGAGCTTGTCTAGAATATCTGATTAATTTTATTCCCTGTTCTGTGATTAGTAGAATTAGGTGAAGTGTTTACATAAAGGTTCTTGGCTTCTTCCCAGTAAGACTTTTGTTTGATCAATTCATTTATTCACATTGTTGGATTGATGGTTGTAAGTCTACTACTCCTGCAAGTGCCTTTGTAATGCCTTCATTTCTGTTTTTTCATGACACCTTCTCTGTCTTGCTCTATGCTGCTTTTGTCACTTGCCATGTCCAGTGACTCCATCTTTGTTAGTTTAAAGTCATAAGACTCTTCATTATAGGTAAGTTTAATGCTACATCAATGCATGCACCTCAATCTGAAGGGCAGGATCACACAGTACAAACATGGACCTATAACCTCTCCCTCAGTAAGGCTGATGGTGGAAAGCAATTTCAAAACAAGTATTTGATGGAGGAGCATTGCTATTATAAATATATCTGCTGCATTATTAATGCCATTCTTTATTATAAGGCCAAGTAATTTCTTAACTGATCTATCCACAGGGAAAATACAATGAGAGCTACTTTTCATAACAATAATATGTCAATGACACCTAGTCCTCTATTGATTTCTGAATTTTCATAGATTAAGTGTGGACACAGAGGTGTTTTTAGAATTACAGATTGTTCACTAATTGCTTCTTTGAAAATGGTACAGGTTTCCCCTGCTATCCTAAAAAAATTGGCTCTCACCATTACTTGATATGGAAAATAATTTGAACATTTCTAGATCTCAAAATAATCTATCAAATCATACCAAACAGGAATGAATAGTGGAGGAA
>NW_004567114.1:36165342-36166463 GCF_000260355.1 Condylura cristata | reverse complement strand
TCACCCACACACCTCTGGCCTGAACCCCAGTTCTGTGTACATAAACAAAATGAACCTTTAAAAAAAGAAAATGAGCATGCATCTTCTCTGTGAGACTTGTCCAACTCTCAAGTTCTACCAAAAAAAATTCCTTTGTTGTCTGATGGGGTTATGTATGAGACTGTTATGCATGACATTACTTATCATGATAAGTCTGGGTGTTCAGAGAATAAGTAAAATATTATGCATTCTACATAATAGCATCCAGGGGTTTGAAGCATCCAGATTTACATACAGTAACAATGATAGATATGAGTTAAAGAGTGCAAGTGAAAAAGTAACAAAGAGAAGGCAAGTTTATCACAATATAAATTATGTAAATTTAAAAAAGGTATTGCACAAAGCAACATCAAGGACATGTGACTATCCAAGGGCACACAGTTACATAGTAGAGGGACAACCGCCTATTGGGGGGGGGGGGTCAGCAATGGTTGTGGGATGAAGGGGAGGAAAGAACCAAATTTTAAAAAAGAGAGGGCTTTGCTAGCCAGTTTATGATAGTGAACCATAACATGAGGCATATATGTCTCAATATTCTATACCTGAAGTGCAGAGATGGAGAAAGAAAAAGTAGATGGGAAACACTTAGCTAAGTTGGGTGGGGAAAGTGGAAGCCAGAAACCGCTGGCTTTAGATTTTCTCTTCTTCAGTCCCAGTGGTGCCTCTGGGGCCAAGGTTATCTGGGTCCTGTTATCCCGTCTTCTGTCAGAGACAGCGGGAAGGAGTGAAGGCCATGATGAGGTTAAATATCCTCCAGATCAGTGATTATGGGAGAAATGCAGGAAAGTCCTGAGCGGAAGCCAGGTTCTACATGCAGGAATCAGGTCTAAGTCTGCCCATTGCTATGACTCTTTTACAAGTGGACTTTCTCATTGGAAGAACGCAATAGTCTAATATCTGAACACCCTGGTGGTGTTCAGAATGTGTGAGTCTTTTCTCCACCTGTGACCTGACTAAAGAAATAGCTTGCTGCCCTCCAGGACACAATAGTCAAACACTCATGGAATCTAGATCTAGCTACCTTCCTGTTAGATAGAAGAATCAGGAAAACAGGTTGGCTCTGATACTTTGGGGGGGAAAAA
>NW_004567114.1:36151460-36164462 GCF_000260355.1 Condylura cristata | reverse complement strand
TTTAGTTAATTCTAACTTCTTGTACAGTCTTCCCCCATGTGCCTCCATGGTAAAATTCTACCTTTCTAATTGCTAAGAGGAAAATTGTTAATCCTTTTGATTCAGGGAGCAGTGTAATAGCCTTAAAATTGGCAACTTAATTGAAAAACACAGAAATTGCTGATTCCTGGTGGTACTTTTTAAAAAATAACATTTCTCTCCATTCCCGACTTCCCTTTTTTTTCCCAAATAAAATTTATTATTTAAAATGATAAAAACACTATCTCCTCATTGTCTCCATTGTGTTTGGATTTTGTTCATGGAACAGGTATTTTACTGATTGTTACAGATCAGCTTAATGAGTTATTATAGAAAATACTGGAATGCAGAAGAAAGGCGTGACACTAACTAAAGTCAAATAGAAATTCTTTCACTCTCTCCTTCCCAATTATGTAAGAATAAGCAGCTTAGATTGCTTCTCTTAGGCTCCAAGGTTTGTCTAGGCTTCATATGTCAAATATCTGTGTGAGTTTTATAGACTAGGTTATTCTGCATTGTGACTGGAGTATATTAGTATTCTCTTGATTTCATTATCAAAAGCTAACCAGAGAAGCTAGAATTTTTTTTGGGGGGGGGAGAAGATTTCCAATTCTTCTTTGAGTTTATAAAAGTAAAGTCCTTTAAAAAGTTCTGGGTTAGAAAGTTTTCTGAATTCTTGACATATTCTATTGATCTTATAAATGGAGAAAAGGTCAATGATTTTGCTTATTTGTTTTCCATAGGCACTCTAAGTTTTAAAAGATTTGGAGACTTTTAAGGGACTTTTAAGAGACACTTAATTTGTTACAGATGCATTAACATATTGAATTTATGTGAAAAAGTGAACACCAAGTAACGGATATTGGGTTCATTATTTATTGTGGAGCTAGTAAAAATTTCCCTGTTTTAACCAAGTGGTGGTTTGGCCCCTAGTCAAGAAGCCACCTCTTAATATTGCTATCCCAGCAATTAATATATGCTGAGATTGTGGGTGTATCCTACCTGTAGTCAACCATATTGAATTCTAGATCATACAAAGATAGACACAGAGTCTATCTTACCTCTTTCCAGACTGGACATGAGGTTTCTGAGTAATAATCTCAAAGTATGTGTCTCTCTTGCTTTCGACTTAAAATGAAACTCATCAGTGAGTTCTACAAACTGTGGTATTGGAAACCCCTTTCCTGTGAAGTCTCAGTTCCCATCCTTCATGATTTCTCTACTCTTGGCCTTCTCCCAGTGTCTCTCACGTGCTTCCTTCTTCTGTCCAGGAAATAGTTTTCTCAGGGTCACTTGGCTTCCTCTCGCTCAGTGTCTGCCTTCTATTGAAAGTCTTCCCTTTCTGATTATGGTAAGCCCTCGCATTGCATGTTCTTCATATCACTTCAATTTTATGTTTAATTGTATAAATATAATTACATTTTATTCCATTTTATATTTAATTATTCTCATTTGATATTCTTTCTACTTCATTATTTTGAGAGTTCTGTGAAGGCAGAGATGAAGTTGTGCGATTCACCTTGATGTTTCTAGTGCTTTGCAACTTGCCTGGCATTAACTATTCAATGTTCCTGTAGGATGAATGAGAGAATGAGTGAGAGAACGAATGAATCATGCTGAGGTTCACTTGATTTGAGCCTAACAATTTCATGTATCAGGTCAATGTTTTTATTGAAGCCTGGACTTCCGGGTATATAAGCATCTCCATTCTTACAATACTTAATGTTAAGAGGATAAAGACCCACTCCAGTGTTTCTCTTGCCTAATAACCAGTGCAGCATTAGCTGGTGGTGGGGAAGGAAGCTCTGCATACCCCTAATCGGGGTCACAAAACAATAAACATAACATGTGCCCTCCTTCTTCCTATTGAAGTTAAATAAGTGGAGAAGAAGCAGAGACAGCATAAAAAGGCAAAGGCAGGCTGAGAGCCTGTAAGAGGAGTATAGGTGTATGGGCCTTGGTTGATGACTCACAGAAATCCCAAGACTGAGTTTGTGCATGAAGTCTCGTTTTAGCACTAGCCTTGAGGGGCCACCTTTCTGCTTTATTCTTCTGCTTTATTCTTCTACTGCAGTCACAACATAACTGTCAAAGTCATTTGGTATAATCCTTGCAAATTGCTAACCACAGGATAGTTCTGTTCTGCAATGATACAATTCAAAATAAAAAATTAAAATTGACCATGCTACATTTTAATTAGCTGAGATCGACTTATTTACTTCTTTATATGCCCAAAAGAGGGGAAGCATCTATCCCTTTTCAACATTTTTGATTTACTCCACAATTCTGAAGGCTGTCAGTGTGACCCACAAGGAACCTAGCAACAACTATTGATAAGTGACTTCCATTTAAACAATTGTCCACAGCCCTGGAGGATGATCTTTTTTTTACAAATTATCCTTTACTATAGGAAGAGAAGCTGGAATCCAATATTAAGGCTAGTATTAGAAAGCTTCCTCCCATTGATGCTATTATTTCACGTTTTCATAATAGTTTCCTTTAAAACTATGTTCTTGAGTGATTTAAAGCAAGAATCTAATTTTACTCTGTTAGGTTACAAAGTTTACTAAATTGCTATACAACTTTACCATTTACATGGAATTTATGCTGCTGGATTTGAATGGAGCAGGCTTTACCTTTATAAATAAGAAAGGTTCATCTTTCTGCTGGTGATTACCAAGGGGAAAAAACATAATTTTATCAAGCCATTCTATCCATTGCTTGTCAAATTTAGAAACACAAATTGGAAAATCTCACACTTTCCAAATGAGTCCCTGTGGTAAATTGAACATTAGCTGAGTTTTACCACACTGCACGTGATAGTGCTTTTAGAAAGCATTTAAACATAGGTAATAATGTGTCTCTAAGACTGGAACTATTGATTTACAAAGTTAGGTGTGAATAAAATCTGAAGATAAATAGTGTATCATTAAAAAGTGAAATAATATTATTTTGATTCATACTTGACAATTTTTGAAAGAATGTTAAACTCTTACATAAATATATGTATATTTTCCCCAGCTGTTCAAATAGTATGATTAATTAAATGGATTCTGCCTGAAAACCAACCCTGGCTCTTGTTCTCAAATTGCAAATATGTTCAATGTAAAGGAAAACGGAAAAGTATTTCTTTGGTATCTATTGTATTTGAGACAGAGTATTAACAGTGAAATCCAAAGTATTCCTTAGCATGTACAGATGTGTATGTTTGTAGTATAAGCATGTGTGTTGTATTATTTGAATGACAGGAAACTTCATCTTATAAGGAGAGCAACTATTTGACAATCTCATCAATCTAGGAGAAAGCCAAGAATCTACTAAAAACTAACAAAGACTTTTGAGAAACCCAGAAAAGGTGGTCAAATGCCATTCACTACATCTGATGAATTTATATGTAGAAAGGAAAAAAAAGATACAGACCTTCAATTAGAATATTTCTGTTTTTATTTTAGTATAAGCTAAATAACTGGCCTGCTGGGTACAAAGCATGGATAGGTTGCTAGGTCAGATTGCAGTGGTTGATCAGGACTCACGAGTGGAAAGCCTTAATTCAGTATACATTAGGGAGTCAGTGAAAGTTACTAAGTAGGAGCCTGCCCTCATGGCATAACGGGTTGAAGAACAGCCCTACGAAGCTAGCCATAGCCACTTCAGCTCGAGTTCTAGCTGGCCAGGGAGGTGACCCACATGGTGCAGCAGACCTTCTTATTTCCCCTGCTGCTCCCTCAGCAGTGTGCTTTATCAATCTACCTGTCAAGCTCCCCACTCTGTCTCTGGTGAATCCTCTCAGCCTCTGCACCTCTGGCCAGATCTGTATGCATAAATCAATAAATCTATTTTTTTTAAGTTACTAAGTAGGAAAGAGATATTGTAAAACATATTCTTTAGGAAAATTAATATAAGTGTAAGTGTAAGGAATATATTGCAGAGGCTGCATCAAAGGTAGTTATGAGCCCCTTGCATTATTCAAGAGATTATATAGCATTAGTCCAAAAATGAGCAGTCATAAGATTCTAAATAAAAATATGGACAGGAAAGTAAAGTCCTAAGAAACATTGCGAAGCAAAAAGGACTGGGAAATTGTTTGGATTGAGAAAAAAATCAAGGTGTCTTAGAAAGTCTTTCATAGTGAATTAGTGAATTTCATAGTGAATTAGTGCTACTGGTAGAATTAAGAAACACAAAAAGAAGAACAAGTTTATATGGGTGTGAGAAGATGATCAATTCAAGTCTGCAAATTAAGGTGCAAGTAATATTCCAGAACAAATGTCTAAAATCAGTTGCAAATGAAAGATGAACTGTTTCTAGGACCAAATGTAAAAATAAAAAACACAATAGCTAATGTTTATTGAGCACTTAGTAGTTTAAGGCACTCTCCATTTTGTTTTATATGCTCAGCTCTCCCATGAGGTAAATACTGTTCTTATTTCATTTAAAAATAATTTAAAAATATAAAGAATTAATATAATTATGTAAAAATTTAAACTATAGATGAATAAAAAAAGTCAGATGAAAGAATAGGGCTAAAAATAAAGAATAATATAAGCAAATGATAGCTTCTTTCTCTAAATGCATTTCTCTAAATACATTAGAAGAAATTTTTTTTTAAAAAGAGGAAATTAGTATCTGCATATAAAAAGAGAAAACACCAAAGCTACAAGAGGTAGAAAAAAAGAATAAGGCACCAACAATCAAACCCACAAAACAAAAAAACCCTATAGCTACCTTGGTCATTTCAAGAAAGAAACTGTCTTTTCCATTTGTTATGATCTGGCTTCTAACTCTTTGACAACCGGTACATAACTGATTTTAAAACAATACCCCCTACCAAAAAATTAAATGATATTTCATGTAATATTTTCAGAAGGCAAAAGATTTAGTTCTCATAATGGTTATAATCAAAGATTTTCACACAATAGATTAAATAATTAAAATCAATAATGTCAGCAAGACCACGAAGTATACTGCCATGGTTTCATGCGATCACATTTCATATTATGTTTGTATCAATCTAGGTGGCAGACCTTCCTCCCCAGACAAGCAGAGACTGGGCCCAGGTTGAAATTCTACTAGCAGGGACTGGTATTGAAATGGGTGTGGTTTTTCTGCACTTTGAGGGCTCTAATTAAAGGGGAATTAGAATCAAAGTCTGAGATGAGGGCTGGGGTGAGCTCAGGAAGTCAGGGAAGTTCCAAAACACCCAGTCCAAGGATAATGGATAAAAAAACAAAACACCAGAATTAAAGCCATAGATCACATCAGAGAGGAACAGACAAGATAGAATAATGAAGTTTGGGAACAGGAACTAGAAAGATTCCCAGAAGCAATGGCATGTAGGTGAATGGTTTTTTTTTTTTTTTTTTTTTTTTTTTAAGTAATCTGGTTTAAGCATAAGGGTAAGAAAAGAACAATAAGAACAATGTAAACTTAATTCTCTAAGTAAAGAAACTAGTCTCATGAATAGGAGAAAATGAAAGAATCCAAAAGTTTACAAACAATATGAAGGAAAATCTGAAAGGCAAGAAACAAGATTAAGAGCATCTCATATTATGTCCTATGTATAACTTGTTACAAATATATCCACTGTGTGTTTACTTCCACTAGCGATCTGACAAAAAGGAGAGAAAGAACCTGACCTTTTAATGAGAGTAATTTTGTTAGCTTTTGAACTGCTTATACATTCTGCCTTTTACATATGAAGATATCCCTACAGATTTATAACCTATATATTCCATATATTCATTCATTTATTTAAAATTCTTTCTTCCATTCATTCAGTATTTGGTTATTGAATACATACTTAAGTGCTAAGCAAATGTTAAATACTCAGTTTGCATTGGCTAACAATTTGAGGACAAAAATAAAATAATTATAAATTCACCAAAGATCATGAAGGAAAAGATATGGAGTAATCAGATTAATAGGTGGAGGCCTACTTCAGATCCAATGATTAAAGAAAATTTCTCCAAGAAACTTTTAAGAATGAAACTGAAGGGCAAATAGGATAAAGAGGTGTGAAGTATGACAATTGTTATTTTTTGCTTCTCTGATGCATAGCAAATGACTCAAAATTGTCATGGCTTAAAACAGCACTCAGGTCCCTGTTTTGATATTCTACTAATATACAATGGATGTACTACAAAGAACAACTAACAGGAAGCCTGAGAGCTAGAGAGAAGCAAGCAAGACCCAAGGACAACCCAGCAGTGCTTTTTCTGTTTTTGTTTTGCCTCTTATATGTGCAGAATGAATATAACCAGAGGGAAAAATAACTTTCAGAAATCAGACTAGGAAATGATGACTTCACTCAATTCATGAGAACAGAATGGAGTGGGATTACCTTAAGACAAACTTTGATAACATTAACACACACACAAAAGAAAATTACAGGTCAACATCTCTTATGAAGAAAGATATAAAAATCAAATAAACATTAACAAATTGAATCCAACAATATATAGAAGGAAGTATATAACATTGCCAAGAGACATTTGTTCAGAAACACAAGACTGATTCACCATGAAATAAATTAATCAATGTAATTCACCAGATTAAAAGAAAAACAAGAAGAGTCACATGATGTACAAATAAATGAAGAAAAAGCATTGGACCAAATCCCCTTTGACAACTATTCATATTAAAAACTCTCAGCAAGCCAGAAATAAAAGAGCATGAAAAAAGTGTTCTGGCTAACATAATACCTAGGAAGGTGGAGAAGAGAATGTACTAGGTAAAGAATGAATGCTTTCTCCTTAATAGCATTAATTAGACTAGTTGTCTACTGTTGCCTTCTATACAGTCTAGTATTATAAATCCTTGTAAGTGCTATGTAACAAGAAAAATGACATTCAGATAAAAAAGGAAGAATAGGGTCCTCCCTGGTGGCGCAGTGGCTTAAAGCACAGCACTAAGAAGCTAAAGCCACTTCCACATGAGTTCGATTCCCGCCTGCCCTAGAGATGACCACATGGTGTGGCAGACCTCTCCTGACCCGCCTGCTGCTCCCCTCAGCAGTGTACTTCATTGATCTGCCTGTTCTGCTCCCCACTCTGTCTCTGGTGAAGCCTCTCGCCACTCCTGAGCCTCTGGCCTGTACCCCAGTTCTGTATGCACAAATAAATAAATCTTTGTTGGAGACCAGCTCCAACTATTGAGGTATCTGGAGGCAAGACAGGCAGGACCCTAAGGTGGGAAGGCATCGGCGAGCAGAGATTCCTAAAAAGGGGAGAAGAAGAAAAAGGGGGAAGGGGGGCGAGGAAGACACGGGAGTCAGAGTTGGGTGCAAGTTTTCCTGCTCTGCCTTCAGCAGAGGTTTATTTTATACATTAGGAGTAAGTAGTGGGATGATATCAGCACAGGAACTGGGCTGAGAGATTAAATCATCTTTGTTTTCCTATGGTCGTATTGCCCTTTAGCTGAGATATAACATTCCAAAATCAATCAAGGTTAAAAACAGGTACATAAGTGCACAAAGTTTATGACTAATATTACTATAGTGGAGATCAACTAAGATAGAAGTCCCTTAAACCTTATCTACTACTTAATGGGTTTTGTTTTTCTGCCTGAGTCATCCTGGGAGGCAGAAGAGGAAATTCCTTGCTAATCAAATCTCTGAATAGGAGACATAGGTGAATTTCCTTATCTGAAGATTACATAGTAGAATCCTGAAAAAAACTAGCCAGAAGTCTTTTGTGGATTCCTTTAAGGTGTAGCAGGTGGAAAACTTGATTATTTTAAAAACAGGCAACCTGGATGAATTTTCACATCTAAAGGCCAGACAATAGGAAGTTTGAGTAATTCTTTAAAAAGCTGAATAGAAGGCTAGGTGAGATAATAGAATGATAAGATTTGGGTTATCCTCCATCCGGCAGTGAGAGACTTTGCAAAAACAGCCCTTTTGCTTTTCATCAGTCAGTAGTCAAGTCACTTGACTTCAGGGGAATTTTTTTCACCCTGGTGCAGTGCTTGCTTGTCAGGGCAGGCAGGCCTTGTGCGGCCTAGGCAGTCCAATTGTAAGCTGAAAGTTGCTCAGAATATTTTGATATTATGATTATACAAAAAAGGGAGGTCATAACATAAGTTAGCGTGGAAAGTCTGATTTTTCAGAGCAATTCCCCTCCATCCGGACCATGTCTGACGACAGAGGTTGCATAGCTTGTGTCAAATCTTAAAAAAAAAAAAAAGGAAGAATAAAACTGTATTTGTCCATAGATGACATAATTGTGCATAGAAAATTCCAATGAACACACACAAAAAAGTTCATAGACTTAATAAATGAGTTAGCAAAGTCACAGACTATAAGGTTAATACCTAAAAAAATAATTACTTTTCTATAACAAAGAATAACTGAAAATGAAAACTAAAGAAGTTGACATAATGCATTCAAAATTTTGAAATATTTAGTATAAAAAATAAAATATAATTAGGACATCAATCTATACCTTATACTTTATATAAAAATTCACTCAAAAAAGATCTAAGTATATAAAGCAGAACTATAAAAATCTTGAAAGAAATCATAAGGGAAAAATCTTCATGATCTTGGTCTGGGTAAAGAGTTCCTAGCTACTAAGTTAAAAGTCCAACTAAGAAAAAATTGTGACAAATTACACTTTATCAAAGCTTAAATTTTTTTCTTCAAAGGATATTCCAAGAAAGTGGAAGAAAAACCATATATTGGAAGAGAATATTTGCAAATCAAGCATTTCACAGAGGACATATTTAAAAAAATAAAAGAACTCACAAAACTCAATAGGGAAACAAGTCAATGAAAGCATAGGCAAATGACCTGGAATATTATTTTGCAAAAAAAGATGTGCAAATATGTATAGGAAAATATGTTCAACATTATTAGTCACTAGGGAAATGCAAACTGAAACCATAATGAGTTACTATTACATACCTGTAAGAATAACTAAATTAAAAATACAGAATAAAAGCAAGTTCTGACAAGGATATTGCTGGTGGGAATGCAAAGTGGTACAAATAAACTAGTAGTTTCTTACAAGCTAACCATGTGATTAGCATTATGACCCATCAATGCCACTTCTAGCTTATTTACCCCAAAGAAACCAAAACGTATTTTCAAGCAGAAAGTCTATTTGAGTGCTTTAAATAGATTTATTGAAAATCACCCAAAATTGAAAACAACCCCAAAAATATTTAAATAGGTGTTATATTTATACAGTAGGGTACTATTCAGCAATGATATGCAATAAACTATTTATACATACAACATGAATGAATCTCAAACGTGTTATGCTAATTAATAGAAGCCAGTATCAAAATGTTAACTATTATATGATTCTATTTATGTGACACTGACAAAAACAAGACTAGGTTTTAGAGGATGAATCAGTGATTGCTAGGGTTTGGTGGTTGTGGCATTATGACAATGAAGGACAATATAAAAATATTCTGGAATGTTAGAATAATGCTGAATTCATTTGTGTTGCTGGTTTCGGGATCCTAATGACGTGCATTAGAACTATAAATTATATAAATAAAATTTTACCATATGTAAGGTTTTAGCAATAATATTAATTTAAGATGCCAATACCATTTTACTGCTTAAACTTTTAATCAGGAATTTGGCAGGATTCAGCTTGTCTGGCTATTCTACTCAGTATGGTGTCAACTCCAATGAAGTTGGAAAATCCAAGATGGCCTCATGTATGTTTCTGTGTCTAGATATTGCCTATCAGCTAAGACATCTTGGTCTTCATGTGGCCTCTTTTTCTACATGGTCTATTCTTTTCCTCAGCAGGGTAGTTTAAAATTCTATAATAGCATTATGGTTCTAAGTACAAAAAATAGAAGCTATAAGAACACTAGACCTATTTCAAAGTTCCAGAAGATTACTTTCCTTGTATTATATTATTCAGAAATATAGTTCAGTTTACAGGGAAGGAAAATAGTTTTTACCACTTGGAGGAGGAGGGACAGCAAAGTCTTATTGCAAAAGGACGTGGATACAAAAAAGTATGATTCATGGGTTGTCCAATAGTAGCAGGGGAATACAGGAATACTCCTACTAGAGGAAGCAGCATATGTAAAGCCTCTGAAAGGGCTGAAATAAGAGAAAACCAAAAAAAGGTCATGTTGTGTGGTAAGGAATATGAAGACATTTTAAGAGAAATGAAATTGGAGAAAAAAGTTGAACAATATCATATGGGACCTGAAGGTTATTAGAAATTTGCTTTTATTCTAAATGCCTTGGAAGCCATTGAAGCAGTGAAGATCTGGTATGATTTGTCTTTTCAAATAGTAATGTTGGCTTCTGTGTGAATTCCAAGTCATTAATTAGCTATTAAAGAGAAACATTCTATGCCAAGGTATTTCAAATGTGGAATATTGACAAAAATTCATTGCATTGCATTTAAGGTGATTGAATGCAAATCATCTTACTTGCATTCATTTAACATATCTGAGGGACTAATATATGTTCATCACTTTGATTTAAAAAATATGAATATGGTCATTGAGGAACATAGTTTTTCAGAGACTAGTGAATTCAAGGATAAAATTTGAGTCTCCAGGGTAGTGATAAGTGACGCCATTTGAGGCTTCATAGAAGGATGATAGGATAAACGCAGATGTATTGAGTTCTTAGCAGAGTGGTTGTGTGAATAGCATGTGTAATCTGTGTGGGTGCAAAAGCAGAGAAAAGGAAAATATGGAATTAGAATCATTAATCAGAAAGTGTATTAGGCAAATCCCCTTTAAGAAATCAAAATCAGCATAGTTTATTTTATTTTTTGAAAACATTTAAAAAATATTCATTATATCATCCTTCATTTTGTACAATGTATGGTTTCCTGTGACAGTCCCACCACCAGTTCACCCTGCACCATCACCAGAGTCTCTTGTGCTCTTCTCACCCCTGTCCTGGTCCTTCTTTCTTCTCTTCTACAGAATATCTCTGATCTATAGTTGCCTGATGATTTTGATTTTTACTTTATTATAGTTACTTTTTTCTGATTCCTTTGTTTGTTTGTTTGTTTTCTCTACCTTCCTCCTATAAGTGAGACCATCTAATATTTTTCTTTTTCTTTCTGGCTTATTTTGCTGAGCAGAATCCCTTCTTGCTTCATCTATATTGCCGTGAAAGGCATGCATTCATCCTTTTTGAGCACTGAGTAACATTCCATTGTGTAAATATACCACATTTTCTTGATCCAGTCATCTATTTTTGAGCGTCTGGGTTTCTTCCATATGAAAGATCTAAATAAGGACCTAGACCTCATGAGCTTACATTTACCTATAGTACAATGCACCCCCCCAAAATCTGAGTATACTTTTTTCTGTAGTGCTCACAGATCATTCTCCAGAATGATCATGTACTAGGACATAAGACAAATATCAACAGATACACTAAAATCAAAATCATACCTAAAGAAGCATAGCTTATTGAACGTTTATTATGAGCGGAGGATTGTCATAAACAATGAGGCATAGAAAAGAAATGTGGGTATCACTCATTTTTTAAAAGTGTTTGTTGTACCGCTCACTTTGAGACTTACGCTAACACCTGTTTTCATTAACTAAATGAAACCTGAAGAGAATTTTTATTTTCATGACAAAAGTGAAAATAGTATCCAGCCTTGGTTTTGCAGGAAACTATTTTAGAAGCAACATATACCAGTGAGAATGGCACCAAGCAGTTCCCTGGGAACTGGCTTTGTATTTATCATATCACTTCTTCTTTTACTATATATTAGTTTTTTAAGGTTTTATGTATTATTTAGTATGATTTGGTTGGTCATTTCCTGGGTCTGGCAGCACAAAATTTTTTTTCAAGTAAATTCATGGTAATTTTTTCTTTGCTTTATACAATTTCAGCTTACAAAAGTCTTCATACAAAGTCTCTAATGTCTAATAACAGGGGAAATCTGTATTAGTATTACATGATACTGGAGACATATCATAGGGTAGAGAGTCAGGAGATGGGGTTCTGAACCCATCTTGCCATTATTTTGGTATAGAAAATTGAACAAGTTATTTTAGAATGCTGCTTTGTAAAAATGCAGATTGCTTCTAAGGATGCTCTTTAGTTCCATGAGACATACTCTCTACCAATGGGTTTACAACCTGTAACTGTTGGGTTGTAATATAGTACAGTGAAACTGCAGGCACAGATTTCCATTCCATTCAATTTAATAATGTTTGTTATAAGAGATTAAAATACTTACACTCACTTTTGATTTTACTTTATTGACTGATGCAGGATGACTCTGCTTTCTATTATGAATTAAAATTGCTAATTTCATTTTCAAAATTTCTATTTCTTGGCTACAGAAAAAGATATTTGCACAGTCATTAAAATACAATTCCAACTGCAATATCACTACCAGTTATTTTAGTGAAGAGTCAACTTCAATTTTCTTATTAAGTGCTTGATAGCTAGCTAAAGGTGAATGAAATTCAACTAAAAGTTGAATAAAGAAGAAAAGCAATCAACACCTCTCCTTTCCCAAAACTATCATCAGCACTTTCAAAGTATAAAATAACAGAACTCTGTTATGCCTCTTGTCTCACATTTTCCCAGGCTTTTCTTGTAGTTATACAGAGTTTGAGGCAAAGTCTGTTTCAAATATTCCTTGAAATATTTTTCAATGACTGGAGAATTCTTCTTATACTTTCTACATTCATTTTTGCTCCTACTGGAACTATATCATCATGGAATTCACCTACCAACAGATATTTAATTATTGTACTAACCACATTCTTGGTTCAGTGTGAAGAAAGTGTGATGAGTAACACAGACATGGTTCTTGTCCCTGCAGTCTAATGAGGAAGGCAAAGAACAAGTAATTGTGAGCATAAGTTTTCAAAAACACAGAGCAAAGAAAAGCATGCTCAATAAAAACTGACCTAGAACTGACTTATCCTGAGGACAATGACAAGTCATAGGAGTAGAGACTTTTTTTTTTAAAGATTTATTTATGCATACAGAACTGGGGTACAGGCCAGAGGTGCAGGGGC
>NW_004567114.1:36119736-36150538 GCF_000260355.1 Condylura cristata | reverse complement strand
AAATAAATAAAAATCTTTAAACAACAAAAAAATTAGGGCGTGACCCATGTGATATCCACCTCACCTGCAGGAAGGATAGAGTTCATGTGCTTTGAGTTTTAGCACATGACCAATTATTCCATCAATCATGTTTACATAATAGCACCCCACCAAATCCATGAGCACCAGTGGTTTGGATGAACTTTCATGTTGGTGATACACTGAAATGGTGGAAGGGTGACAGGTCCTGAAGAAATGGAAGCTTTGCATTTGGGGCCCTTCTGACACCTCACCTTATGTATCTCTTCATTTAGCTGGTCATGATTGTATTTTAATATAAAACTTAGATTATGAGTGTAGATCTTTGCTGAGTTTTGTGAAGTATTCTAGTGAATATTATAACTGAGAGGGTAGTGGAAACTCCTGTATTTTCAGTTTGTTAGAAGTACAAGTGACCTGAAAACTCCAGAACTTGTGGCTAGAGGGGAGTCATGGGGAGGACTGTGCTTTTGACATGTGGAATTTGACCTAATTCTGGGTAGTTAGTGTCTGCATTGAATACAAAGTCAACAGTGAGAAATCCATTTGAATTCACAAAATTGATCTATATTATGGAAGACTCGGAAAGGGAATATGAGAAAAGAAAATAAATTTATGTTGGGCTTACAATGATTCAGAGACACTTCTAAGCATTTTCTAGGTATCTTCTTACATTGCATTTCCTATCCTATGATATAGAAAGCATTGTTAGTTATTTAGTAGATGAATGCTAAAAAAATAAACTTAAAGCATAGAATTAACAACACTGTAACCTTTGCTAGCCTGAGACTTGCTGTCTGGGTTTTTGACCTTGGAAAAACTATACCATTGCATGATCTCAGTTTACTTATTAGGTTTTTTTAAATCTTAAGATTTTATGATTCCGCATGTTAAGAGACATTTGCAAATGTCATAGGTTATTAAAAGCAAATTTAACTTTACACATCCATTTCTATTTTCAGCAAATATTTATTGAATATCTGCCATCTGCCATACATTAGGCTGTACTTTGGAGATACAGGGATAAGCAACATGATTCCTTTTCTCTCAGAGTTAGTGGCCATTTCTTCAATACTTTTAGACGTGAGTCAGTTCCCTTTTTATTTAAATGAGATTATGTTTTGTAAGGAAGAAAAAGCCTGCCATCCCTATCTATATCTTTTTGGTTTCTAAGGGAGAAATAAAAACCAATGCATCCATCAATATTAATAATAAAGTCCATAAAGCCAAAAGAGGAGAAACTAATTTCAGTAATATTTCAAATCTTATTTTCTAAGGATTTGGGACAGAAAAGGTACACATTACCAACTGAGTCTAAACATCCAATTTGAAAGCAAAGTTTAAGAAAACAAATACCTACTTGAGAAGCCTGTATTAAAAGATAAAATCCTTTAAGACCACAAGCCTGGATTCACAAAATTAATGAACTATTTCACCTATTTCTTTTTCTCTTATCTAAATGTTAGATTTAGAGAGAGAAACAAAAATGTTTCTCACCACTTGGTTTCTATTAGATTTCTGCAAGGGATGAGAGATCAAGAGTCTAGAGGGTAAAGATCTTAACTTCATTTGTCAGCATGTTCAGAAATCCTCAATCCTGTCCTCTACAGTCATTTGGGGAAACAAGCAGATCCAGCCATTTGATAGATCTCCAACTTGATTTGTCAAAGTGTTGGGGCACAAAGGAAATCATCTTATACCCCTCTTGGTTCATTTAGGGTGGCAAATAATCCAATTAAACAGCAGACATATCGAGAAAAGTAAAAAAGTATAATAGTGTGTATACTTCCTGGTTACATCACAGAGATACATCAAAACTAAATAACTCACCACATGGTTTCAGATGGTATCTTAAGTAGTTTATTTAGCTAAAATAAGACAGGTTTGGGGGGATATCAGTTAGGGAGCATGTCAAGGAAGGAAAAGGAAACTAAGGTATACAAATATAAGTTCTGCCTTCTACACTGAAAAGAGATAAGGTATGGTGAGGGAGAGGCCTTTATAGAGAGAAGCATACATAGAAATGTGACCAAGCAATCCCACTCTAGGTATCTATCCAAAGAACACAAAAACATTAATTCAAAAGAACAATTGCACCCCTATGTTTATCGTTGCTCTATTTACAATAGGGAAGATGTGGAATCAATCCAAATGCCCCAAAATAGATGACTAGATCAAGAAAATGTAGTACATACACACAATGGAATATTACTCGGCAATCAAAAAGATAAATGCATTCCATTTACAGCAACATGGATGGAGCTGGAAGGGTTGATGCTTAGTGAAATAAGTTAGAGAAAAAAAGAAAAATACTGGATGGTTTCACTCATAGCAGGAGCAAAGGGGGCAGGGATAAAAATAAAGCAATTGTAATAAAGTAAAAATGAAAAACAATGAACAACTATAAACCAGATACATTCTAGGAGGATGGAGAGGGAAATAAGATCAAAACTGGGGAAGACCACATGGGACTATGGTGATGAGAAGTCCATGGAGATTACAATCGAGATAAAAAAATGCACAAAATGAAGAATGTTGAAAAATAAATAAAATTTAAATAAAAAATGTCTTTTTCAGACACAAAAACACTGATTGCAAAAGATACCTGCACCCCCATGTTTATTGCTGCTTTACTTACAATTGGAAAAACATGGAAACAGCCCAAATGCCCAAAAGTAGATGACTGGATTAAAAAGATGTGGTACATATATACAATGGAATATTACTCAGCAACCAAAAAACAGAAACACATGCCTTTTGCAGCAACTTGGATGGAGCTGGAAAAGATCATGCTTAGTGAGATAAGCCAGAAAGAGAAAGAAAAATACTGGATGGTTTTGCTCATAGCAGGAGTATAATGGACCAGGCGAGAAAATATTAAGAATAATGAACAGCCATATACCAGAGACATTTTGTGAGGGTGGAATGGGGAATGGGATCAAAAATGGGGGGGGAAGTGCACGGGACTATGGTGATGGCACACGGGTGACTTGGTGATGGGAAACCCACAGGGATTACAATTGAGATGGGAAAAAAAAATGTACAAAATGATGTAAACATAAGCTGTTATAAAAAAAAATGTCTTTTTCAAAATCAACCTTCACCTAGCCTTCAGAGCTCTGCCCATGGAAGTCAACATTTTGCCAAGAGACATATTTTGGGTTGACAGATTTTTGCTCCCTTAACAGCATAATTGAGCAACCTGACAGGAAGTGAAGAGATCATAAAAAGTCAACAGATTGCATCGTGATGCAAAAGACTGGGAATGAGCTTTGCTCTGCTGTTAGGGGCATGGAAGATTGAGTGGAAGTGGAATTTTATGGACAGACCATGTGCATGTGAGAATCAAGTAATTTTTAGCATTAGGTAATGATCTTGTAGAGCAAGCCCCAGCAGTAATATGTATGTGGATTTTGGATGTAATGACAAGGGAGGGAGGGCATCTCCCTCTGTACATAATTACTCTCACCTGCCTACACAAGGCACTCCACATCAGTTTCACAGCCTAGAAGAAAAAAGAAAACTTCAGCTTTGGAGTAAAAATTCATGTAGAGAAAGAGACGAGATTGACTGGACAGGGTGACATTAAACACAGTTAAAAGACTATTGGTAGAACTTCAGAACAATTTGGAGGTACTTTGTGAAGAGATTCCACCCTAGACTTAAAATCAGAATTTCTTGAGGAGTTTTAGGGCTTCCAATGTGGTTGAGATGCTCTGCTTGATTTAAGGGTCCCGATTTACCTAACCAGCAAATAAGGGTAGCTTATAAAGCTTCAGAGACTGGCCATCAACAATGACCATTTACTTTGCTCTTATGACATTATTCTTCTCCATACACCAGTTTGGTTTCTAAAGCTATTAATTTATGAATCCTGTTTTCCCCTTCTTCAATCTGTAGATTTTTAATTGTTTCTTTTGTTGGCATCTGACACTCTGTAGTTAAGGAGACAAGTTTTGCATTTCTTGGCAGGGCAGGGGGATCAATTTTACTTGAATTGTAGGCATAGATTGGGTACTTTGGCAGAAAATCTCAAGGATGGGGTAGAAGGTAGATTTTAGCCATCAAAATCATTTGAACAAACCAAATCAACAATAAATCACAAACTCTAGATTTTTGTTTAAAGGGGAGGAGACCAAGGCAGTGGATGTGCAAATTAGCCAGGCCACGACTTGCTGGCTCTGGTTCATTTTGTAAACAAAAGCAGGCCTGAATTCAATCAAACATTACTTGTTAAAGTAAACTAGCAAAAAGCTGGTGAAAATTAAAGTAGAACAGAAGATGGTTTCAATAATTTCATTCTCCAACTTTTAGCTGAAAAAAATCCACCCACCATTCCACTCTACAGGGCATGTCCTTCCTTTCAAGACACTCTCATGGAGATTTAAGAGCATTTTAGTGGAAGTTATGTACAAGATTGAAAAATGCTACCTGTAGTACTGGGTACTGTCTTGAGAACAAAATTCTGAATGCTAGCATCTGTAGTTTTGACAGTATGTGTGTTAGGCATCTAGAGAATTTTCAGTAAGAGAAATGGGACCTAACAGGTTGGCTAACTGAGAGTCTAAATTGGTAAATACATTGTGTCTGATTGCTGTGCTTGTTTGAAGTGACACTGAAAGATTGGTTGTTCCTGGACATTTTTTGATTAGGTCTTTAACCTATATAGAGCTGCTCAATTTCCCCACAAAATGTCAAAGCCTGAAGAGTTTTGCCCTATGAGGCTAAGAAACAAGTGGACTGTTCCACTAAGGTATCAGATCTGAGCTTTCTCAAAGAGGGACAGTCGGAATACCATCAGCATCCTGGATGAAGGGAAATTGTTGTTATTAAGCATTAACTTAAATGCTACAGTAGGAATTTTCACTTTTATATGCAGAATGTTATTATGTGGTGACAAGGATTCAATGTCATTTCTAAGACTTTGTGGATTAAGTAGAGTTGTCCAAATGTCCCCCTAGGCCAAAAGTATCCTGACTCATTGCCTGAAATTCCCTTAACCTATGTGCTTGTGTTGTGTTCCAGAAACTCAAAGAGGTGTTGATTCATTTCAGGCTGACTATGTCTATAATGAAGTTCAACCCACCATGGAGGAACTGGGAGAGGTCCACACTGGGGGAAATAGGTCTATGATTTATGTTTTTTCCTAGATTTTTCTGTTTTCTCTGCATTATTGACAATGAGCGAGACACCAGAGACATTCAACCCAAAGAGTTTAAATGCAGACAAAGGTTGCAGGCAAAGGTTGCAGACAAAGGTTGGTAAGATGTTCAAGGCACAAACCGTGTCCTGATGATGAAACAGCAACTTATTTTTGTTCTGGAAACATATCTAGGATGCAAATATTTGCAACAGCCTCCTTGAAGCTCACATGCCTTCAAACAATGGTGAGGGGAAAAGTGGGGTTCTTCCTACTCAGGACGCTGGATCAGCTCACCTGAGAACAGAGAAATAGAGAAGCTCTGACTGTTCAGAGCTCTTGTGTACCAGGTAAGTGAGTTAATATTTAATGGTGATTTGAACCCCAAATAATAATTACTCTTTAAATTCCTTCACTGTGGGCCCTGTTGGAAATAGGATGCTTGATAAAATGAACTTTTGTGTTTTCTTCTTACCCTAAAGTCTCATGATGACTGGTTTTAATGACATCACATGGGTGGAAACCATTTTCTTCTGACCCTTTACATATGCACTGAGTGAGGAATTTTTCTATTTCATGCTTGTGTCTTCGCTCAATTGTTATCTTCCATCCTGATGCCCATCTATGATGTTGGCCCAACAACCAGTTAAAAAAGGAACTGGGTGAGCACAAGGTCCTTAGGAAAAAGTTCCTGGCTCATATTCTAGGGTTCCTAGCACCCCTACCTGATGCCTTCCCTCCTGGGGTGATCAGGAATGATGTTTGTGCTGTCTCATATTTCATCTCTTACTCCTTTGTGTTTATTCCATTGCTGAAAGACTCAGAACATCACTTTTTCTAGCACACATTGTTTGTCTGAAAATACACCTGGAGGGCTGCCCAATTTGGAAATGACTTAAATTACAAAAAAAGCACAGCTGTCTTTAACAGCTCTAGGAGTTCATGCAACGAGCCTACAATTTATTGAGTAGGATTAGATGCTTATTGCCTATGACACTTTAAATACCATTACATTGAAGTTTATACAAGAAAGTCCAAGTTTAAAACTGGAATCTTAGCAATAACAGCTGGGCCATTTGTTTATGTGATAGGCAGGAAAGAATGACTTCTGTAATCTTCGTATTTGGCTTCAGGATTCTGCTTAGAGAAAAAAAAGATGGGGAGGGGGCAAAAGAAGCTAATTTCAGATTGTCAAGCTGAGTTGAACACCGCTGGCTAATTTGTCCCTCATGTTAAGACCTCTGCCAAGGTTCCTCTTGTATTCTCTTGTTCTCTCACACCTGACAAACCAGTACTTGAAATACTGTAGCCCACCTCTCTGACAGCAAGGGGTATGTCGCTAGCTAGCTTGCAGCTCTCTCCCCCAGGCGGCTCACATTCCGCATTTTGTTTCTAGCATGAAAGACTTTGTTTTAAATCATAATAGCAACCAGGCTGTAATCACATTAGAGCGCACATGGAGAACTTGCAAAAAGTCATGTGTTTTGGATTTGACATTCTGATTTATGGTTGTGTGCTCCAGTTACACAGCTGCAATCTCATTTTCCGACAAAGATGTTTTCTATTTTTCTATTACTTTGCTTCACCCTGTCTTTATGTTGGGGAAAATGAAAGCCACCAGGTGAAGTCATAACATAAGTACAAATGTTTTCATGTTTGGGTTGGAGAGCGTAATAAGTGGTGTATACCGGCATCTCAAACACAGCTTGTTATTTTTGAATAGAAGTGTAAAGGGAGTTGCTTATTTAAGGTAATTGCAAATTAAAGAGGTACATGGAAATTTGTTTGTAAAACTCAGAGTCGTCCTGCAAACTTTCTATCTCCATAACCTGACATCAATTTCCTGGGCGGGAAATGGGCAGTAATGTTCCAGTTTAGATATTTAGGTAAACTGAGCTCCCTGCTCAGTGTATTCATTTCACCAAATTCTAAGTTCAGTTTTGGGAATTCAGAAGGATCATCCTTGCTGACCTGTTCAAAGTACAAATGAGGAAAATGAAACTCAGAAGTGTAAAGTGACTTACCCAAGGTCACACAGGTAGCTAGTGACAAGAGTTTAGACTAGAACTCAAAATTTTTTACCCATTTTAACGTATTTCCCACCATTTGACTTATATGCATGAAAGTTAAAAGGCACTGTTTTGTCTGTGGTAAACTGTCTTCCATCACAAAGAATGTCCCAAATAAGTCATCTTTTAACTTATGAAATAGAAATTTTGCTGTATTTATTTTTATTTCAAATCAATATTTTTTGTTGTTAAGTATGGTGAAAATTCAGATTCACAACTGCATCCCCAATACACATGGCATAATAATCTGTTTTGTTTGCTTCCTGCATATACATTCTGGCAATAAATATAATAACCTTGAATGCTAATGGGTTAAGATTTGACACACTTAGTTCTTCACAATACTTGAACAATTCCAAATATAGTTATGCTTTCAGAAAGAAGTCTTGATAAATGGATTAAGAATATTTGTACAAGAAAATAAATATGTAGTATGAAGGCATGTGGGAGCAAAAGATATTGACTTGGAAATCTTGACAATTGGAAAGAACATTAAAACTCTACTATCTACATCATTATTTTGGCACCCATTTTTCTCTTGCATAGATTCAGTCTTTCCTTTATGGGAAGATTTTTGAATTTTCTGGTCATTAAATCACCATAGAGAAAGAAATGCAAATAGATAGTATTTAAATATAACTTTCTTAGTAGGATTTTTCTAAATTACAGATAATGCTTGTTTTTCTCTTATATTGAAAGTAGAAAGAACATGAGGGACAACAGTTTTATTATTTTTAGCTGGATGTTCTTGTACAAATGCTATGCCAAAGCTTTAGTTTCTCTTACCTACTTGGAAATAACAATTAGCTGGTGTAGTAGACTAGACTCATTTTGGTACAGATACTCCTCTGCAGCCTTTGTCCTACCCCTGTCCTGCCAACAGCACCAAGCTTTTCCTTTTGAGGAAATGATTCCTACCTCCTACTCATTCATGAGATGAGCATCACATCATCCTACTCTGAGCTGATCCCTGAGGACAATCACATTATTTTAGCCCTTCGCCCTTATGACAGTGAATGCACATGAATGGCCATATGACAATGCAGGCCAAAGACAATGAATCCAAGGGCTTAGGAGGATATTGCCATGATGAGAATGTGGACCCAAACCTTTACAATTATGTATTTTAAATCTCATAGGGAGACCCTGTAGTTTCTAGGTCAGCTAACATTGAGGAAGATAGAGTGTAGGAACAATGAAAAACAAATTTCTAGTCATGTAGATAGTGTGGATCAAGCTTCTGTTGAAGGTAGTCTTACTTGGATTTTTAGTTAGGTTAGACTTAAAAGAAATTCCATTTTAAGTTTTCTGGCTCTTGTAACAGAATGAATCCTACATGATATACTAGGGGAAAATGTCCAATTTGCCAGAGCTATCAAGGTGGTCTTTTAAGAACAAGCTTTTGTAGAGGCTCATCTACCTCATAGCAAGATTGCATTTGTGTAGATGGTGTTCAGCAGAGTGACTGACAAGAATAAGCATTCCTGTGAATTGTAGCTATCATTATGATAATGATGATTATGGTGATTCTGATTGCTAAAATTTGGGTTAGACAAATTATTTGGCAAACACAGAGGAAAGATTCTGAGAAATGCATCTTTGGCTGACATAATAGAATAATATGTTTATTTTAATTTAAAAAGTTTTATCAGAATGTTTATATAAAAATGAACATTAAATTTTTCCCAGATTTCCCCCTTTCAGTATTAAAGAGCTGGGCTATTCAGTCAAACCCTCATTGCTTCTTTCATGGATCTTTAATAAATGGTAAGCCTACCCCACAACAATTATTTTATAAGTTTAAAGGTGGCTTGAAGTCCACCTTGTTCTAAGATAATACCCTCAAATATTAGCATCTTTCCTTAAACCAAATCCAAAATATTATTTCTCCTGTCCATGCATTTCCACTCATTTCATGACTGATTTGTGAAGGCACTGAGCACTGGGAATGCTGTGATCGATATAAGGGGAAAAATTACCATTTTCCAAGAAATCTACCAACTAGTCAACTTATTATGCATAGCAATTGTATGTACACACTTGCAAGTAATATTTTTTATTTGAAACACTTTTGTCATAAAATGGGAACTACATTTATATATAAATTTGTAGATTCTCAAGAGGTACTGGGTTCTTTTTCCTTTTTTTTCTTTGAGCATCAAAAAAGGATTAAAGCCTTGTAACCATGATGTATTTTTTAAAAAGATTTATTTATTTATGCATACAGAACTGGGGTACAAGCCAGAGGTGCAGGGGCAGTGAGAGGACTCACTGGAGACAGAGTGGGGAGCAGAGCAGGCCGACTGACAAAATACACAGCTGAGGGGAGCAGCTGAGCAGCAGGAGGGACAGGAGAGGTCTGCTACACCTTGTGGGTCACTTCCGGGGTGGGGATCAAACTCATGCTGAAGTGGCTTTAACTTAGTGCTTTAACCTGACACCAGAGAGGGCCCCAAAATGTATGTTATAATCTTAGAATAATTTAGGGAAGAATGTCTGTTCATCTCCCTGATAAAGCCCACTATTTTCACCACCATCATAGGGAATGTTTACTAAACACACACTGGTGCAGGTGACTCAGCTGACAGTGGATATCTTTTATTCAGCAACTATCTTTGTTCATAGCCCTCTGCTAAAACTAAAAAGATAAATGAAAATAGGATACACACCCTTTAATTCTTACTGTTGAATAATGAACACTGATTGTTAAAAAAAAATTAATGTAATTCAAGGGTCAGAGGAAATATAAGCTGGTTACTCCAAAATTCTAATGGGATATCAAGGCAAGTTTCAGAGTTGGAGGCTGGGCAAGAGCTTGAAAACCTATAGATTTTCTGTCTCGAGTGGTGGGTGGGTGATGGTTAGAATAGGGAAGGACATTGAAGGCTGAGGGAACAAGATCACAGAGTCTGGAGTTTGCATCAGCTTCTGTGATCTAATGTGTGTAGTGTGCGTGTGTGTACGAATGTGTGTGTGCATCACACATTAGTGATGGGAGCTGGGAGTTAATATGGGGGGTAAGCCTAAAAAATTAGTAGAGCCTGGGAGGGACGGTAATCTGGAGCATGATGTTTCCTTAATACTTGCCACCTATGTCTGCACCAGGCAGGCTGCTTATTCAAAATGTATTATAGTCTCTAGCTATATTTAAACATCTGGAATGTGGGGCCTCGGGCTCTTCACTTTTGATGATATTCCCCCAAGAGTTTGATTTTTTTTTTTTTTAATGTACATTACATTTGAAAATCACTTTCAGAGAAGGGTGAGCCTTAGGAAAACTTTTGTTTTTTGTTCAGGCAGGTCTAAGGAAGTCAACCATTTAGGCAACATTCTACAGGTGATTGGTGGAAAAGAAAGTCAAGTGACCCTGAAAAAACCCCACTGGCTGGGTGCCTTTGGGATACAATGTCCTTGCAATTCTCTATGATCAGGGTGTGTGTTGGCCAGAGCAGCCCGGGTAAAAAGCAGAGATACATTTAGGACCATTTAAGACCAATAGCCTTAATGCTCTTTGAAAGAGGCATAATTAAGAACGTAAAAGTCAGGTTACCTCTGATTAGTGAGGAACAGAGTGAAGGGTGAATCCATTAGAAGCTACTTGTAAGACATTCACACTTTAAGAACATTGCTTTGATGACTTTGAAGGGGCTGGAGTTGGGGAGAAAGGCAGTAGAACCAGTTCTTACTTCAAAGACCTATTATAATGTTTATCTTTTTTAGGGCAATAGACTTAAATGTTTTGAATAGCACTAAAATGCCCTTTTAATTTGAATATGACTGATTTGGCCACTTGCATGTAACTTTTGGTTGACTATACAGATTAACTCTGTACTTTAAGTTTACTGATATTTTTGAATTTTTTTGAATTTTTCTGTACATCCTTCTATTTTCATGTGTATAATTGCTTATACTTTCAGGCTTTTTCAAGTTATGCTAAGAACTGATCCTTTTAGTGTAGGGATCTTTATTCCTTATCTGGAAATAAGACAAAGGTGTTGTCATTTTCTTCATCAATACCAGAAATTAGGTTTTCCAAATCTTCATCTGGGATTTTTTTAACTCCTTGGATGCTTGAACTATCATGGAGGTGCACTGTGCCATAGAAGGAAATTGTTCTCTACCCCTCCCTGCAGCCTAACTACTGCAGATATAAACACCTGGGGTAATATTGCAACCTGAGAAATGGGGGGACCTATAAAGGATTTTGAGAAGTTGGCTATGAGAAAATAGACGTGACTGGACCAGAAGAAGGAAGCTGCTGATATCAGGCAAAACCAAAGGGTGCCCAGGGACCCCTAACTTAAGGGAGAGAAACCATGTTTCCTGTTCTGCAAGCAACCTTCAGATTTCCCCTGCTGCCAGAGTTGGATTTGGCTGCTGTAGTAAACTACTGAAGCAGAAGAGGCTTTACCAAAATACCCTTTAATAGTGGAATACACTTATGTAGAAGATGTTCATGGAAATGATAACAGACTGCATGGAAATGAGGAATGGGTTTAGGGAGTTTATAGGAAGAGGGGATTCTTGCACCAGACTAGGCTCACTGGCGTAATAAGTGGAACCAAGAGTTTAACAAAACAGGTTGCAGGCCTACCAAGTGTTGGGCACTGCCCTCCTCATTGCCCTCGGGAGCTGGAAGGACCACTTCCATTGATAGATGGAGGCTTTAAAAAGTGCCTCATTGGGGGCTTTCCTTGCTGACACAAAAGGTTAAAGCACAGCATTATGAAACTCTCTGAAGCCACTGCAGCACAAGTTCGATCCCCAGCCAGGGAGCTCACCCATGTGGCATGGCAGACCTCTCCTGACCTGCCTACTGCTCCTCTCAGCAGTGTATTTCAGTTGGTCTGCCTGTTCTGTTCTCTACTCTGTCTCTGGTGAACCCTCACCACCCCCATACCTCTAGCCTGCACCCCAGTTCCGTATGCATAAATAAATAAATTTTAAAAAAAAAGTGCCTCATTGAAGGTGCTGCTGATATCAGGCAAAACCAAAGGGTGCCCGGGGACCCCCAACTTAAGGGGAAAAACTATGTTTCCTGCTCTAAGGGTTCCTGTTGCCACACATCAAAGCAGGGTAATAGAACTCTAGTGTGCTCAAAGATTTTTTAATCAGTGAGAGGTTCAAAGGGAGAAGTTCAAAGGAAGAAAACAAGTGGGGTGGGGGGAGAAATACAGAGTCCCAATCAAACTGAAATCACTCACCTCCTTGTTAGTAAATGCCCAGTTATACAAGCTGGGCTTAGAGCAGGGTATCTGAGACCTGAAAGGATGTTGATTGCACATACCAACTGGGACCACAAACAAGGGGTTAGGCAGCTAGATACCAGAGAGCTGGGAAAGTAGGAGAGTCAAAATGTAACATTAAACTGCATCCACCAGAGGGCCAAGATAGCAGCTGCTATTGTCTGAAGAGTCTGGCTGCCAAAGTGCTAAAACCAAAAAGCACAAAGACCAGGAGCAGCCTGCCTACCTGTCTCCTACCTCCCCACACAATGACCATCTTGTTCCCACCATCTTGTTCCTTCTCCCGGCCACCTCCCATTCAGGAAGTCTGGTTCACGGCATGCTGGGAGTTGTAGTCAGCTGTCAGATAGGCGTGGAGACGGGGAGGTTGGAGTTTGTTACTCACTGGCTGAGATTGCCAGCACCATGTCCTTTAACACTGCCAGTTGCAAATATCTTTAAATAGATATTGAAAGAAATGGGTGTAGGTCTAAGAAGCATGGTGATGGTCACTGGAAATGGCAAATGTGGCTGGGGCAATGTACCTAACCTGTTACATGCTGGTGCTGTGTTTAGCACTCCATCCACAGACGTCTAGTATTTTCCTTTATATTGCCCCTAGCACTTTGGTATTTAAAAGAGATTCTTGCCTCTTCTCCTAAACCTTTCTCTGGATATTCATATAGACATCTCTTTAGGGCATGAGTTTGTAGTGAAATAGGATCCATCCCTTGATGAAACTGCATGAGAAACATCCAAGAAAAAGTGTACTCTATGGAAAGGTCTGGTGATTCAATGTGTTGGCACTTTCTTCTGGACCAGGTCTGTGCCAGCCTTGAAGTCAGGGGCCACTTTGGACGGGCTGACTTTCAGCCGAGCTGCAACTTGGAGACTTAATCTTCCCTGGTCAGTTAAGGTCCAACAGTTTTTCTCCATTTAGTGATCTTAGCATCCATCACTTGATGAAATCCAGTTTGGGGGAATGACCAGCTAGAATTTTCCAGGCATTTCATTTGGATAAGACACTTTATTTTTTCTTTTTGCTACTAAAACCTGTGTCACTAGGTTGCTTCACAACCAAGCTGACCCAAGCATCAGCTAGCAGAATAAGGGTATTCTGCTTTTACTCACACCCTTCAGAATCAAACAGTAGTTGATAAACCACTGTTTTATTTGGCAAGAAAGCAAAAGGAGGATCTTCCATGTCATCCTTCTTCATGTCCTACTTTTCAAATGCACTTGCTCTAAAGAACTTTCCTGGTAATAAATTAGTTCATATGCAAAGCAGTTTAAAGCAACATCTTGTTTTTTTCCAGTTAAAATTTTGATTTTACTTTATTAGTCTTTATGGATCAGAGAAATTAAGGTTAGAGCACATGTCTGTGTAGACCAGTTGTAGTATAGCTTTTAGAATGATCTGCCTCTGTCTAGGAAGCACATCTTATAATCCATAGTCCTCTAAAGTATTCTTCCTGGAGTTTTTAGTGAATGTAACGTGTAAACACATTCAACTTGTTTGTTTGCTTTTTAGCACAGTTAAATTCATATTTGTGGTTGGCATCTTCATGCCTAGCACCATTATGGTTTTGTTGAGGCTACAATGATCAACTTACTTACCAGCTCTAGGCTCCTTTTACACATCTAATAAAACAGGAAAATAACAGCTAATTAACACGTTTAAGTTCTTAGGGCAGGTGGTCTGGATTGTTAGCTCTTAACAAAGTACAACATGTAAGCAAAGTGTGAATTTTTGAAGGGGGAGAATTCTTTCAGTATGACTACATAGGAGAGTTTCCAAGGGCTTCTTGGGGAATCACATTGAATATGAGCACTGAATTTCAAAAATAGTAGAAATGATATTTTTAATTTTAAGCTTACTGACCCTCTGCTGAGGCCTGGTTTTTACCCCATTGACCTAGCTGACAAGAATCAAATATGTGTTTTTTGTTTCATTATCAGAATTTAACTTACAATGCAATATTACAAAATTTGGAAAATATACAACTCCAAGGAAGAAAATACAGTCTTAATTTGTTCTTTGTTAATATTTTGTTGCATTTCTTTTCTGTCTCTTTTTTGGATTAACCCTTTTAATTTGTTTTTATGATTTTTTTTTCCTTTACGTGTATTTTGACATAAATGTGGTCATGGTGTACATGCAATTTTATGTTACTTTTTCACTAATCCTTGGGATGACACTTTGCATTTTTCATCTATTATTCTTTTAAAATGTTGCATTTTATAACATCACATCCATCTTGTAAAATCCCTTGTTTACTTACTGTTATAATCTAGATTCTTTATAATTTCCCACTATTATGTAAAACCACGATGAATATGTTTCTCTACATAAGTCTTTGTGAGTATTTTCTTGGAACAGAATCTTAGAGACGAATGTGCTGGAATGTTGTATTGGGATTAAAGGTGTTTTTAAAACTGCTAATGCTTACAGTTAATATGATTTCAGAAAAGTTAAACTGGTTTATGCTTTTGTTGACAACATTTAAGAGTTTCTATGTCACTTATATTTACTAAAATTAATATTTTCATTTTTTATTCTTTGCACTTTTAATAGAAGCATAGCAGTTCCCTTTAACTGATGATTATTTGCTACTAAATGGTGTTGAAATTGTTTCACCTATTTTTAGATTTTTCTACTTCTGATAACCAGTACCCCTTGTACAATATTGTCAAGGAAGGCGGCTGGAGGGGATGTTTTTGTTGCTCACACCTAGTCACATGAGCTTTTTTTTACACAGTAGTGACAGTAACTCTTGATATTATTTGTGCCAACTTATTTCTAATTTTTTACATACTTAAGTTTTCCATTCTTATATACTCAGTTTTAATTTTTTTTCTACTTATGATTTCATTCACTGTTTTTAAATTCAGTATTTCTATGATTTTCTTCATCTTAATAAAATTTGTGTAAGGAGTCATATTTTTATCAGGAGTGGTAGAAGAGATGTTCCTTCATCATGATGATTTCTTTTCTCTTCTCTCTCTCCTTCTGCTTCTTCAAAAGACTCTATGTTCATCACTGTCAATTTTAAGAAAACAGTTTTCCAATTCTAAAATTTTGAGGTTCACTCCATTTCCTTATAAAGTCTGTGGTAAATGCACTACCTTTGTTAAATAGAAAATATTTCCCATGAGTTGGAAGTAGTTATGGGATGTTTGTGACCAAGAAACAAACTTTGGAATGGCGGTTAAAGAACACATTTTGCGATTGACACTGCTTGCAATTTAGCAAATTCTAGTCCTCTTAGCTGAGTTTGTTGTTGATGTTGGTTAAGCTCTTTTCAGTGGAGAAATCCAAAAGGCACATTGTTTCATTATTTAATTTCCTAGGAAGACTGATTTCTACACTACAGTTGCTTCTCAGCAGGTCTGCTGTAAGTAAGGAAGAGCCCTAAGAGCTTACACAATCATATCTCACAGGAGGTTTGATGTAAAAGAGACTAAATCTTAGCATTGTTTTCCAAATTATTTTAAATGTCAGCTTAAAAGACTTTTAAAGATTTTTAAAATTTAAACGGAAGTATTAACTGGAACTGCCAGGGGCAGTTAGTTTGAGAAAAGCAATACTGTGCATCTTAAATTGGGTAGAAATTTTTATGACTCAAATTCTTCATTTATTATACCCAGATGCTGGGAGCAGTCTGCTGTCTCTTATGCCCTGGTTGAAATAGACTATCAAGGAATTCTTTTCTAAGGTGGAAGCCTCACTAGGCTTAAACATGGCACTAGCATTGCTTGTTCCTTGACATCTTGACAGTTACTTCCTAGTGGAGCATCTTTGACTTAAATGTGATTAATTAAATTAACTGTAGGTTAAGGCTCTTCCTGAAGGTTGAAGTTGCCTATATGTACACTAAGAAGTCAGCTGGAGGCCTTGCTTCATCAAAGTAAATACTCACGTGAAGCAACCACTGTTCACGGAACATTTAAGTGCCCATTTAAGCATAAGGTACTTTTTCTAGTGCTCATTTAAATACAAGGTAACGTGATAGAGTTAAGACAAGAAATTGTGATTTAAAAATTGTCAAGTATGAAAACTTAAGAAAATATTTTAAAGTGCATTTTATAAATCATAACTTAGTGGAAAATTATTTCATTTTTGAGAAGAACTTTATTTGCAAATGAAATATACTTGTGTATGGTATGATCATTGTAGCATGATCATAGCTTTACCTGCAGCACTTCATAATTACAAAGTTTTGCTTATGTATTATCTCATTTGATTTATGCTTTTTCTGATAAGTTGGGAGGATATTACCATCTTCATCTTACATAATAGAGCTATCTTATACTATATCTCGTAATAGAGATAATAGCTAAAGTTACATAATTAGTAAGAGATGAAGCTAAGATTCAAAAGTCAGCCTTTTGAAGTGTAGATGAACCTACTCCTTTTACTAAAGTGCTGAAAGAGATATAATAGGCAGGTACATTTGTATGTGTGACACTTGAAAAGGTCAGGGAAGCATTTTAGTGATAATCTACATAGTTTTTTTCTTTTAAAAATAAGTATAGAGCGGGATATTTCTAGTATTTCACCTTTTAGTTAAAACAATGGAAGGGTTTGGCCCTCCCTGGTGACACAGTGGGTTAAAGCGCAGCACTGAGCAGCTAAAGCCATGTCAGCACGAGTTCCATCCCCATCAGGAGGTGATCCACTTGAAGCTGCAGACTGCTCCTGACCCGCCCACCACTTCCCTCAGCAGTGTTCTTCATCAGTTCTGCCTATCTGCTCCCCACTCTGACTCTGGTGCACCTCTGGCCTGTACTACATCTCTGTATGCATAAATAAGTAAATCTTTAAAAAAAATGGAGGAGTGGCTATGGTTAAAATACAGTAAGAATGTTTCAAGTTTAAAGATGCAACACTTAATATCACTCAATATTGTAGCTTTTTTTTTTTTTAAGTGAGAGAAAGCCTAGGTTAAATTTCATCTAAATATTGGCATCAGGATTTCCTTTGTTTTTGTTTTTCTTCTGTTTTTTGATATACAAGATTAGCTAGAGATAAAAGCTGAACTGGTAAATAATTGTGGCTACTGCCACCTAACTCTGTTGCTCTTCAGGACAGAGTTTCCTCTGTGAGGATGTGTGAGTAGACAGTACAGGCTGCTTGTTGTGTAGAAGAATGAAGAACAGAGCCATAATTTTGATTGCTGGACTTAGTATGGATTTCTGCTAGCAGAAATCTTGAGAAACATTTTGATCATGGTACCCTTACTCTGTAGAAAACAGAAGAGAAGGGGCCTGTCATCATTTATACTTGGAATACAGTGCAACATGGGTGCGAGCCTGGGAAACAATTGCACAGATATCATAAAACTATGTTTATCAATGATTTATCAAATGCTCCTCTGGGTCAGGCACAGTGATGGGCCCTACACTAGGGTAGAAAACAAGTGAAATATGATTTCATAGATCTGCAGCCTGGGGGAAATTGCTGATATTAAATGTGTGATCCATTACAGGAGTGATAAATGTTGTGAGTAAGAAAATGCAAGGAATGATGGGAATGAGGAGTGAGAGGATTTAACTAGTCTAAGGATTTAGGGGAGACAGTGAGCCTTGAAATGTTATTAGAAGCAATAACAGGATTTGGGAAACAGGATTTCATGTACCAACTGGAATAGATGATGGGGGTTCCATCATTTGGTCACACATCATTCTGGGTGTGTCTGGGAGGGTATTTAAATAGGTGGACTGAGTAAAACTTAGTATGTATTAGCATGCACCCCAACATTTTGTGGTTGGCCCCAGTAGGACGAACATGTTGACCCTTCCTTAAGTAAGGGAAAAGTCTTCCCACCTGACCATTTGACCATTTTTCTTGCTTGAAAGCTCAGCTTTTTTAGGGTCCTGAGCCTGCTGGCCTTCCTACTATAACAGTTGGTTCTTCTGCTTCTCAGATGTTTGGATTTTGACTAGAACTCAACCAATTGCTTTCCTAGACTTTCAATATGCCAACTGAACATTCTGGGACTTCTTAACCTTCTTAATTGTGTGAGGCAATTGCTTGTAATACATTTGTTGATATATCTATATTCTGTTTATTATGTTACTCTGGAGAAACTAGAAAGTAAGGTATTGCCTATGGGAAACTGTAATCCACCTAGACTGAGTTGAGTGATTGTCCTCTGGACTCCCATAGTCCCTTGCAGGTATAGCCCCTTCCTAAGTAGAATTTTTTTTTTTTAACCAGCTAGGATTGTATCGCAGAAAACTATAGACAATAAATTAAAGACTTCTGAGTTAGAACATTGACTGTTACTGAACCTCAAAGATAGTTTCTTTCTATAGAAAGGATCAAAACATTGTTATTATGAACCAAATTGCTTTTTTCCAAAGTTAAAAGAAAGAATATATGAATCTTCCAAACTGATGGAGAAGTTCCACAAGGTTGTAATATATGTAAGGTCGGTAGGGTGAAACCATGAAGGTGCCCTACCTGATCTTGGACTTTGTTGAAGATCTATGTGGTTGTCTACGTTGTCAGGATATTGGATACATACAAGGGGTTTCAACACATTAATAAATATATTGAAGGTAATGGAAGCCAGATTTCTCTGTTAGATGTTCCAATATGGAAAAAGTGAGGTCCTCTGTGAGTCTTTTCAGTACCACTAAGCAATTTTCCAATCCTCAATGGACACTGATGAGGTAATTCCACAGATTCAGCACAATCCCAACATTATCCATCTTGAGGTAGTATCAGATCTCACAGATTAAGGGCTCAGTCCCATAAGAGTGCCCCCACTTCAGAATGCCACTGGCAAGTCCAAATTGTTGTCTGTACTTTTGACCATGTATCTACATCTCAGAGTTTCCCATAACCCTTTCTCACGTTTGATTAATTTACTGAAGTGACTCAAAGAACTCAGAAAAATAGTTGACCTACAAGTTTACTATTGGTAGTTTATCGTAAAAGAATATAACTCAGGAGCTACAAATGGAAAAGACATATAGAGCAAGGAATGTGGGAAGGGCCAGAGTCTTCATGTTCCCTGGGTATACCACTCTTTCTACATGTCCACATGTGTTCATGAATCAGAAACTCTCCAAACTCCATCCTTTTGGGTTATTACAGAGTTCTCATTACATAGTCATGATTGAATACCTCAATGACTTTGGTGATTGAAATCTCCAGTTCTTTTCTCCCCACTGCTCCCGTCCCAGAAGTTGGAAGAGATGGAACTGAAAGTTGCAATCCCATGTCTCATGGTTAAACCACTTGTAATCAGTCCTCATCCATAGTGTATCTAGGGGTATTCTAAAAGTCATCTCATTAATATAAAAAAGACACATGGTTTTCATCATTTAAGAAACATAGGTTTATATATTTTTTATGAAAAATTCCCAATATTGAAGAAGGCCAAGGTAAAACCTATTGAGTTGGAATTAGTAGCATTACTATCAGCTCATGTTTTTTGAAATTTTTAGAAATATGAATATTGGAAGAAATAGAGATGTACATGTAGATGTGTGTGTGTAACCAGCGAGAGAGAATAGGAACAATATTGCCTAGTAATGTTGAACAACTTTGTACCCTTGTCTTGATTACTGCACTAAAAGAAAAAAGAGTTCCTTGAAGAAATGACTGGTTCCAAGACCAGGCCAAAAAAAAAAAAAAAAAAAAAAGAACTTTTGGCATTACTTATTAAAAATGAGAACTATTTTGAAAGAGCTACCACTGGTTACATGTAGAGAAATTTGAGCATCAAAAAAGTAACAAAAAAGCAAAGAAACAATGAATAAAAAAATAATTACACAGATAAATATTACTTTTAATAAGCTAATTTCTATTTAAAATTTTTAAGAACACTGTATGGAAATTATAATAGCAGTAATTGATTACGGCAAGATTCACTAAGAATGCGAAAGTAGTAAATAAAGTGTGATGGGGAATATGACATTTATATAGACTCAAAATATATCCACAGAAGACTCTCATTAACAGTCATTAATAACTACAAAGGATGTATTAATTAAGTTTATGGGAGAAAAATCTAGTAGAGATTTTCTTAAGAAAAAAAGAACTTTTTTTATTGAACAGTCAATATTTTGTGACTTTTCTTATGTATTGAGAATACAGCACTGCTGTTGCATTCTTTCTAAAAAATAATATTAATGTAGTCATGAAGAGACATCAGGAAAATGCACATTGTGGAACAGTCTATAAAGGAATTATCATGTGTTCTTCAAATACATTAACATCTAAAGGACAAAGACTGAGCCATTCTTCCAGATTAAAGAAGACAAAATAGGTGTTGCTATGAAAAACACTAGGAATCTTGGATTTGATGCTGGACAATATAGCACATTAGAGAGACAAATGGCACAATCTGTATTAGATTACCATCGTATTAGATATTACCATCACATCAAGGTTCGTGTCCTGATTTTGGTTGTTTTATAACAACTAGATATAGGAAATTGTAAGAAAGTATATTTGTTTCAGAAAACATCCACTGATATATAAGGACTATTACATTGACAACTGACTCTCAAATGATTTAAGAAAATATGCACACACACATACACACACACAAAGAAAATGAGAAATGAGAAAAAATGTAAAATATTATAGTGGGAGAATCTGGGTGAAAACTTTATTAGATATTTTTTCCACTATAAATTTAACTGTCAGTTTGAAATCATTTCAAAATAAAAAATTTTTATAAAGGCTCTCTTTGGGTTAATTGTAAGCTATCTCTTGGTAAAATTAATTTTATTTTATTTAAAATTTTTTATTGAAGTGCCATTGATTTATATCTTTGCTACTATTTTTGAAATTTAGGATTTCCTCCTTTAGGAATAGTCACTGAAAGAATTTTAAATACTTTTGTTTTCTAGAGCTTTTTATCCTTGTGTAACTGAGTCATATCTTAGAATAAGCAATTAATCAAAACATGAAGTTACCTACTAGTAAACTAATGTTGTAATTTATTAACAATATTGTAATTTATTATTGCAATTCATTAAAAAATTAAGTTACTGAAGTTTAACAACATTGATTTATTTAATTTATTAACAACATTGCCATTCATTGATAGAACTTATCAATGTAAATATATCTCCAAATATAGCCATTTCTATAGAAGCATATACAAACGATATATAGCCATGGTTATATCAAGAAACAGATAGTATAGAAAGAATCTTGAAGATAAAGTAATAGTTGTCCAGAAATCATGTGAGTTATGAGTCAGCCAGTTAATACCAATAAATATGATTTCACAGGATAAAAGTAGCAAGTATGTAGTAAAAACTAAACAGAAATATGGCATTTTCTATCTAGAGCCTTACAATCTAACCTTGAGCCAATTAAGCACTTTGGTTACAATTGATTAAAGGACTTTTAGACTAGCACAAATTTTAGTTGTGCAAATTGACCTCTCATGAGAAGGGGTGGGGGCAAGAGTGCACAGATTTATGTGGGTTTAGTTCATTCAAGACATTTTTATTAAGAACAAGCCAAATGAGGCTTTCCTGCTAGCCATGGGGATTCAGCAGTGAACAAGAAACATAGTCATGTCTGGAAATTTAGCTTTATGTTAAGACAGGAGCTAGTAATCAAATAGTCATTTTTGGTCATCTCTCAGACTTTCTCAGTGATGCTTGCAACAATGTCCTGAAGAAATTCGGTTGTTGTAGCAAGTTTATATATGATGAACATTAGTAAAGGCTTCTCAGAAGAAGCATGTTTCAGCTTTGATATGAAGTAAGATTAGGAATTGGCCCAACAAAGGGAGAAGGGGAGAGTCTTGTCTTGTTATCTGCAGAGGGAAGAGCTTTGTGTGAAAGGAGAACACCACCTTTGAAAATCAAAATTTTAGTGTGTCTGATACACAGTGAACTTAGCAGGACAGTGAAGCAAGATCTGCTAGATCAAGTGGACCATGTAGGGACCCAAAAACAATGAAAGGATGCAACAAGGATGATCTGATGTTCATTGTAAAAAGCTGAAGCCATTTACCTTGTGGAGACTGGATTGTAGGATGGAAAGAGCAGAAACAAGGTGAACAGTTGGGAAGAGTTACATTTTTCAGGTATCAGAATATCCTGCAGGGCTAATAGATTATCCTACAGGGCTTGTGAGCACATGGAAAGAAGAGGATTAATAAATACAAGCATTGATGAGGTGGAATCTACTAAGTGATTAGTTGCTGGGGATTATGGAAAGGGAAACATCAAATTGACTTCAGAGATATAGCTTGAGTATCAGAAAGGTGGTAATGCTATTTATTAACCAGTGAAGAAAGTTAAAGGGATTCATTTCAAAAACAAAATAATGAGTTAAACCGAGGATAATTCTTGACAGACAAGAGAAATGAGAGATCACTCCACGAGTGACAGAAAGAAATGATATGAAGGCACAAAGAAGAACTTCAATAAATGCTTGCAGTGGGGTGAAGAGAGAGGAGAAATCTACTGAAATGGAGGAAGGTGAAAGGCACCTTCAAAGGAAAGGCAAATATGTTTGTATTCAAACTGTTGTGCCTAAGAAGAAATGGTACTGAGGACCGTTGCTTAAAGATCAGGCTAAGATTACCCTACTGCCTTTGCTCATGACGCATGTGGGCACACACAGGAAGAAGGCACCTCTTCTAAATGGGCACTAGGAAGAGATACAATCATTACAAAAACCAAATACAGCTAAACACTACTCTTGATATATAGTCCTTTCCAAATATTAGGATGGGGGAAGGGGTTATTAAAAGTGGGGAGAAGGACCCCAGATCTCATATCTATAAGACCTGGTTTAGTCAGGACAATGCATTGGTAATAGGAACAATATTATTACTATTTATCATGCTTTTGATATGTGCTCACTAAGCACTTACCATGTTGATCTCATTTATTTATGCCATCACTATATGGGATAAATATATTAAATCTATATTTGCAGTTGGAAAATAGGGCTCAGAGGTAGAGTCAGTTTCTCAAATATGGAGCTAAAAAGTAAAAAAGACTATTAACTTTAGAAACATTTTGTTTTAGTGCTAATCAATCCAAAGCATTTCTATCCTAGAGTCCTAGAGAAACATCAAGAGGCTGGATATAGCTATAAGTATATATTTTAGAGATAGAAACACACACACACACACACACACACACAGAGGACTATAGCTCATGACTTCTATCTGTTCCAAGAAGAATCTGGAAATGCTTCAGTGTCCCATGTATACCAACCTTCTACAATCGATCCATCTGGGGTCATCCCATTTCAGTGGAAGAAGCTGATTAGTGACAAAGGATACATAAGTTCAGACGAAAAAAAAAAAAAAAAAAAAAAAAGGGAAGAATTGAAGCCCTCTCATTCCCTTACTCTCAAATATTGCATGATATCCAAATTCAAATGCAATGCCTTGGTGGGTGTTTGCGTTTCATTTTCTGACTCTCAATTCTTTGTCCAGACAGTTCTCCCCATTCCACTTGCCTTCCAAGAAGTGATACTGCTGGAGTCTAAACCCAGGTCTCATAGAATATCACAATGCATAGGCTTCCCCACACACCGTACAGGCCTTTCTGAGGCTGGGGAAGGTAGGATAAGACAAGGATGTGACAGCAGAGGGCTTTTTAGTTGAAGAGCTGGAAGATAGCAGCTTCCATGGGGGATTGTAACCAGACTAGAAAGTCTCGAACTTCAACTGATGCCACTGGCTACAGAGGGTAAAAGATCTCAGCTCCTTCCTCCTTCATGAAACTTAGCTTATGGTAAACATCACAGGATTGTCAAGAATTATTGTTTTGTGGCCTCAGTGATTTCATTGTTAAAAGATCTGCACCAAAGTACAGAATAGTAATTATGGGAGAGAAAATGTGTTTTACCAAGTTTAACTCAATTTAACATTGTGTCTTAACAAATCTTGAGTTTCAAACCAATGCCACTCATTGGGGATTCAAGTTCATATGTCTTTGCTACACACAGCTTCCTGCCACTACAGAAAAAGAGCTTTAGAAGACTTACAAGACTTCATAGACTTCAAATAAGTCTTACGAAACAACATGTTCACGTGTTAAGTGTAAATGAGTCAGAAACATAAGGATTAAATTTCCCTTAAAATACACAGGGGTTTGAAAATGAAGGGAAAAATGCTGAGGGCAAAACGTGTTTTGGATTTTGGCAAACCCAAAACATTTGAAAAAAATGGTTTGATGTTTGATGAACCCTAAATACAGCCGAGTTTGCTCATCTCTCATTGTAATGAAGGCCAATAGACCATTTTTGTGTGAAAATACAGAATCCCACTGGAACTGCCTGTGGACCCCTTACTACTGTAGATCTTGACTGATTCTCATTTCACTAATTCACAAACCTACTTACTCACACGATGGTTGGTGGTCTCCCCCACACGAGTTCTCAGCAAAGACATAATAAGAGAATAGTGGAGAAGACGTCTGGGATTACTAAGACTTCATTAGTTTTATAAAATGCACTTCAGGGCATAACCACTGCACAATAAAACATTAACATAAATCATTAAAATAGAACCATGCCTTGTCAAGATAAATAAGAGGAGTGTGTTTTATGTGGCATTGTCTTTATTTCTTTAAATTGGTTTGTTCGCTTGCTAATTTGCAAAACTGAACAATCAGACATTCTGTGGTATGAATTAAAGCAGTGAGATTTCTCCATTCATAGATTTCCCATCAATACCTCAGGTTCCCATTGAAGTTTCTAAAGTCATATAGATGGGAACAGAGTCTGCTGGATGCTTAAAGGGTGAGGCACTAATAAGAGGTAGAAAACAGCACAATCCTCCTTTTCTTTTTGATGTGTGGTCTGAGGGTCTATGTGAGATCAGAACTCGTAGGTCACGTTTGCCCTCTAACCTTAAATCTCTCATTATGTGCAGTGACCCCTTCATTCAAATTGTTTTCTCTAAATTATGTGGGATGGCCTTTAACTTGAAATTACTTTTTTCTTCTAGTGCTCTGGTAACCAGAGTCTTGTGACAACTATTCACTTTTTAAAAGATTCTTCATAATGTGTATCAAGAAATGTTTCAAAAACAGGTTGCTATAAAAGTAATAAGGCACCAGGGGCTGAGGGAGTTCCACGTTCCAGACCTAAGTCAGCACTTAGCTCATTGCATAAGCTACAATGACTATCTCCATTCTATAATGAGAAAATGGTGGTTCAGTGGGTTAAGTCAAGATGGCAGAGTTGATATCTCAACCATTCATTTTTCTTTTGTTAAACATTTATTAAACAATTGATTGCTGACAGGTGTTGGTGGTATAATGAATAAGAGACAACTTCCCTTCACAGGATTTACATTCTAGATGGAAGAAGACTTTTCTGACCAAGAATTTTCTTGACCACTGTGTATATTTACAGTTTTTATGCATAGAGGTTCAGAAATAGGAACATTATATTGCTTTCTTTATGATTTGAGTCATGTGAGAGTAGTTATAGAACAAGGTTGACAGCGAGATATTCTTTAGATCAAGAAAATTTGCCAAAGCAGAAAAGAAAATCTGGTGTGCCAGAAGCTGTTCTCTATATTTTGCAATTAGATTGTCTTATATTTAAAACCATTGCTAAGTATAATGATATGGACATTGACCTTGAGACTTGAATTATTTTGTGGGTATGGAGGATATTCTCTCCTCCCTCGTTGAAAAAGAGCTTTGCGTTCTATCTGTTTGCAAGGTCTTTCAGGAATCCTTATGATTTTCCTAGGTAGCTGATTTGAAATTTTCTTGCTTTGAGGGCAAATTGTTCTTTTTTTTTTAAGATTTATTTATTTATGCATACAGAACTGGGGTACAGGCCAGAGACTCAGGGGTGGTGAGAGGATTCACCAGACACAGAGTGGGGAGCAGAACAGACTGACAACCAAAGTACACTGCTGAGGGGAGCAGTGGGCAGGTCAGAAGAGGTCTGCCATGCCATGTGGATCACCTCCCAGGGGAGATCAAAGCCATGCTGAAGTGGCTTTAGCTTCTTAGTGCTGTGCTTTAACCTGCTGGGCCATCAGGGAGGGCCCTGTCATTTGTTTTTTAATCCCAGCATGTTTGGGGTTGAAAACTTGAACTACTTGTTTTAAATTTTCCAGGTATAAAAACTGGGGGATAGGAAACAATCAAGACCAACCTTCTCATTTTTTAGAAACTGGGAGACTGAGTTTAGAGTTTTGAAATACACACAGTCCTCCATCAGGGCAGACTGGTCTAAATCTGGTGAAAGATGAAAGAAACAGCACCAATAAAGATGTGATGATTCACATGTCCTTTGGGGAACATTCTGGCCCTTCAGATTTAGATAACGTTTCTGGAGACCTGATTCTGTGTTTGTGGGAGTCGTACACCTTTCCCAAGCAGCCTTCAAAAGCCAAGAGTTCACATTCCCATTTCCGCCTCTGCTTCTAAGTTCCAGCTTTTACAGCTATGTGATTGGCCATATCACACTTCACTTTATTGCTCGTGTACCACAGCGTATTGACCTACACTTGCATTTCAGAGTCTTCACTTAATCCTACTCTCCCACACACAGAAAAAGTCTCAAGCAAACAAAACCCATTTATACTTAGCCTTTGAACTTACCAGATTTAACAGAGGTTTGGATGTGATAGAGAGGCTTTGACATGTAACATCTTAATGATGTCTATTGGACATCTTTAATCATTAAATTATCTTTGTTCCTTTCAGCAAGGAAAGCTCAATCTCCAGCCATGGTGCTCCAATAGGTGTTTATTTCTCTCCCTGCTCCTGCTTCCTTTTCTATCTTTCCTTTTAAGAACAGCCATGTTCTTCTATGTTCTCTAGTGCTGTAATTTCACATGCCATGAAAAAAACTTAAATGTGTACAGTTAAGTGGTTCTTTTTTTTACAGATCTAGATTTTTTTTTCAGATCTAGTCAAGTTGTGTCAGTCCCACTTTCCTTTGCATGAATGTACCATGTTCCATTTTATGCATCTGCTTTATTTGTTAATCCATTCACCAGTTGATGAACATTCAGTTTGTTGCCAACATTTGGATATTGTGAATAACATGACTACAAACATCTGTCTAAAAATTTGTATGTACATATATTTAAGTTCTCCTGGGTGCACAACTCAGAGTAGAATTGCTGGATCAAATGGTAAGTCAGTATTTTTGAGAAGTTGCCATATTGTTTCCCAAAATGACTGCACCATCTTAATCTACTGTCAGAAATTCATGATGATTCCAAATTTTCCACAGTTTGCCACAGTATGTAATCTTTTTAATATTACAGTCATTCTAGTACATGTTGAGGGGTATTTCATTGAACTTTTGATTTCCATTTCCCTAATGGCTAGTGGTAGGCTATCTTTTCATATGCCTATTTAAATTTGTATATCTTTAAAAATATGTCAATTCAAACTTTGTATATTTTTTAGCTGACTCATATCTTTTGTTGTCAAGTTGTAATAGTTCTTCTATGTTTGATCATTAGAACTTCATCAGATATAATATTTGCTGGTATATATTTTTTCTACTTTCTGGATAGTCATTTCACCTTCTTGACAGTATCCTTTGAAGATTGAAAGTGTTCAATTTTTTTGTAGCCCAATTTATCTATTTTGAATCCTTCACTTAAGATATCACATTTAAAGAGTTATTATTGCATGATTCAACTTTATGAAAATTTATACCTGTGTTTTCTTATAAGGTCTTTATAGTTTTAGCTCTTTTATTCAGCTCTTTTATCCATCTTGAATTAACTTCTGCACACATTGTGATGTAGTGGTCTAATTTGTTTTTTGAGATATGTATGTTCAGCTGTAGCAGCATCATTTCTTGAAAAAAATACTTTTTCCCCATCAAATTGTCCTGGTACACTTGTTGAAAACCATTACACATTTAAATATATAGATTTTTCCCTGTGTCTTTAAGCAGAGCAATTCTGAAATCTCAGTCCTCATCTCCAAATTCAGATCTGGATATTTCTTTGCACATCCAAGGATTTAAATGAAGTATTAAAATACTACTCACAAGTATGCCTTGGATTAGAACTTGATGAGAATTTAGTGGGATTGGGGAATGAAGAGGAAGGATGACTTGTCCAGCTGGTTATACAAGTTTGAATAATATCATGTAGGAGCTGAGGGGATGATCAGCCAACCATACTAGTTGTGTGATTAGGGGCAATAACTTCTTTGAGCTTCAGTTTTGCTTTCTGTGGTATCTTCTCATATGTTTCTGTGGTATATCACTCTTTCCAAAAATTTCTCAGGAAATGTAGGTTTTCCTGAACTTGTATATCATGAAAAATTAGTTAAGAAGTCAGGCAAACACAGTACTACTATAATCTCCTGCAGGAACTAAAGCTTAAAGATCAACACAGAAACGTTATAAGCCTCAAGATAGCCACTGACATCACTCGAAAATCCAAAACAGGAAATGCTGACACTCACAGTGAAAGTTAAGATAGAAATTTCCAAAATTGGATGGGTCCATTTAGGAGAAAAGCAGCCACAATATAATCCTACTCCCTCCAATACAACATATTTGGTTATAGAATACTTGACTGTAGCTAGTGTAAATTGAGATGTGCTGTCAGTATAAAAATTCATTTTGTTTTAAAGACTTAGTATGGAAAAAATTGAAATCTGTTTAATCATTCTTGTTTTTACTATTTTTAAAAAAGATTTATTTTATTTATTTATGCAGAGTAGAGCTGGGGTATAGGCCAGCATTACAGGGGTGCAAGGACTCACCAGAGACAGAGTGGAGAGAACAGCAGAGTGACTGAAATACACTGCTGAGGGGAGCAGCGGGTGAAACAGGAGAGGTCTGTTGCACCATGTAGGTTAGTTCCCTGGTCAGGAATCAAACTTGTGTTGCAGTGGCCGTGAATAGTTTCATAGTGCTAGACTTAACCCTTTGCACCACCAGGGGGGCCCTTGCTTTGAATTTATATTGAAATGCTGATATTTTGTGTTTATTGAGTTAAATACACTACCCAAATTGGTTTTATTTGGTTCCTTTTCCACTTTTAATGTAACTCCTAGAAAATTTAAATCACTTAAGTGCCCAACATTTGTAGCTTGATTAGGCAACATCTAACATGGCTCCCAAGTTTCCAGAGCCCAGGTGTTCACAAAATTTCTCCCAGTTCCGACATTAACGTAGGTGCTGCTGTGAAGGAATTCTGGAGATGTAATTAAGGCCTCAACTATGCTGACCTTAAGACAGGGAGATTATACAAGTGAACCTTACCTAATCACAAGTGCACTTTAAAAGCAGATCGTTTTCTCTGACTGGCCACAGAAGGGGAAGACAGAGAAACATGCTCCAGCTGGGCTGGAAGAAGGAAAATCATCCAGGCTATGAGTGGCCTAAGGGACCATAAGGCAAAGAACTGCAGATGGCTTCTCAGAGCTGAAAGGCTCCCTGGCCGATAGCTTGCAGGAAAGTGGGGACCTCAGTCCTAAAACCACAAGGAAATAAATTCTTCCAACAACCTGTGGTCTGGGAGAGGGCCCTGAGACATCCATTGAGAACTGTGACCTCAGCTGATACTTAGATTTTGGTCCAATGGATTTCACCTACAGAAACTATGAGATAACAGACGTGTGTGGTGGTCATTTGTTACGCAGGAATTGGAAGCTATAGAGATGTGCCAGCGCCAGCTTATGGTCTTTCCCATGACTAACAGTGAGTTGTTCTTGTCAATCAAATAAACAGCAACAAGTTTATATGCATAATATACTTTATACAAATCTTATAAGCTATATGTTAAGAAATACCATGCTTGGAAATAAATTAAGTCCTTAAATAAGCAATTTTGACATATAATTTTGCATAAAGCTATTTATCTTCCTAGGCTATCTAAGTGTTAGGTCTTTTGCTTTATAGCATTATTCAGTACATTTTCCTGGCATTTTACAGTTTCCAAATACTTATTCTAGTGTATAGTTCTTTTTAAGTAATATTACAATACACAAAAATAAAGTAACAACCACTACTTACATATTACTTTGCCTTTGGTAAATACAACTAGAATAGAATAGATTGATGTATGATTTCAGGAATTCACAATAATTCGTGGAAATTTTTATTTCTTGTTTCTGATTTCTAAAGGTTAACAGCTGCTGGGAATTGAGAAACATTCTTCAGTGTTGCTATAAGGTTTATTTTTTTATTTTTTTTTTAAGATTTATTTATTTATTCATACAGAACTGGGGTTCAGGCCAGAGATACAGAGGGTGAGAGGATTCACCAGGGACAGAGTGGGGAGCAGAACAGGCAGATCGACGAAGTACACTGCTGAGGGGAGCAGCGAGCGGGTCAGGAGAGGTCTGCAAGGCCATGTGGATCTTCTCATGGGCAGGCAGGGATCGAACTCATGTGGAAG
>NW_004567114.1:36095989-36119636 GCF_000260355.1 Condylura cristata | reverse complement strand
GCGGGTCAGGAGAGGTCTGCCGCGCCATGTGGTCACCTCCGGGGTAGGCGGGAATCGAACTCGTGCGGAAGTGGCTTCGGCTTCCCAGTGCTGCGCTTTAACCCGCTGCGCCACCAGGGAGGGTCCATTGCTATAAGGTTTAAATAGACTAATGAGCACAAAGATCTTAGGCCAGGTCCTGGAGTGTTGAAAGTGCCCAGCCAAGAGAGTCATTGTATCTACTCGTAGACACATAAATAACAGGAACCTCAAATTGACTAAGAGCATTTATGGATTTAACTAGCTGATTTTTAATCTAGATTATATATTTAATTTTGTTTCAATTACATGTATTTGCATATTTAAATTTACACATAAAATACATATTTTTATACTTAAATTTATATACCATAAATGAGAGGAAATGTGTATGTTCTTTGATCTGTGTGGACTATTTCCCCTTATTAGACTGAGATTCTATAGCAGAAAAGTGAAGTTTTATTGTTTGTTTCTTTATTTTTCACAGTATTCAAGACAAAAACATCATTCCATTGGAAAGCATATAATAATGATAAAATTGATTCAAGTGATGATTAATGATAAATGGGAGGTGTTAATTTAACAGATAGCAAACCTCTTTTTCTGTTAGGTAAAGAATTCTAGTATGAAGCCTCCACTTTCTGTGTAACTTAGAATAAGTTGCTTCTCTCCAGTCAGTAAATGCTTGCTCTTCTAAGACCCAGGTCATCCCACCAACCACTATATTCCTAACACAAGTGAGAGCTTGGAGAAAATGTAAATTGATTGATTAGCGACACTCCAACATATTTTAATCCTTTGTAGACATAATATACTTGTCATATTTCTTTGAACAAGTGATGGGATTCAAAGATCCCAGAAAGACCCATTTTATAAGTCAACGTCTGAAATTTTGGAGTTTTCGAGGTCCTGATGAAACCAGTGAACTTGATGGCATTTCACCATCTTAGGACTTCCAAGCTCCAGAAGTTTGTCATTTTGTCTCTGCCACCCCTGTGCCCTCGCTATGGGACACTCTGTGTACATTTTAGCAGGTGTCCGCAAATGCCATGCATGTGGTTTCCTTCCCCCACCCTTTACGTGAACAGAAAAGTATTTCCATTCATATTATTTCAGTCTTGAACTTATTTTAGAAGCAGCTGGAAAAAGCCACATTTATCTTTGTCGTTATGCAACCGGCGAAGAATTAAGGAAATCATGTGGTTAGATGATTGCTGAAAAGACCCAGCTCATTAGAGATGGGCAAACCTTGAAAGGGCAGGCCAGGGAGTCCCTGTAGTTTGGCTACTTCTCTGCAAGGTAATCAAATGCATAACCTGTCCATAGTAGCGCGGGCCTCTGGGGGGTTATTGCCTCACGAGGTTATCATCCTTTAGCATGTAATTGTCTTTCCCAGCAAGGGCTCAGGGCTCATAGAATTCAGACTAATAGCATTATGCTGTGACTTCTGGCAGTCTCTTGCCCCACCCCCACCCTCCCCTTCCTTTCCCCGAAATGGTGGAGCCCTTTGTGTAAGAAGCAGCAGAAAAATTCAGAACCAGAAAAGGCCCACAGGGTCAAGTCTTTACTGCTATCCTGCCGGGATGGTCCTACACTGAACTGGTGTGAGGAAAATCCATTGCTGCTGCCGCTGCCTATTCTGGGGAAAGCGCCCGCGTGCCTTTTAGAACAAAGAATTAGACATGGTCTCCAGCTAGTGGGTATGGCTGGTGGTAACTTCAAAGTGAGGTCGGTGCGCAGAGGGAGGCAGGGGACATAGAAGACCAAAGGGTTATTTGACCTCAAATCTTGCTTTCTCTCTCTCTTTCTCTTTGGAGTCTGACAAATAGCTTCCCGAGGGTCATGTCCATGAAAGATGTTCAATAACCAATGGCTCTTCCTATTATTAAAACACCAACTTTCAGTGATATTTACAACCATTTGCTTCACTAGGGGAAAATGAATCTTAGGTGAGAAGTTGTCAGAAATCAGTGACTCCAGCCAGTCAGACCGCTGGACTTATCTTTCCCGGGCAGGAGATAAGTCTGTGCTGTCATTGTTACTTCAAGCCGCAGATATTTTTCACACGCTCATGAAGGCCAGGATTGGGAATCAAGGAGTCCCAACCGACTTTTGCTTGGCTGGCAGCCTTTATTTCCAACGTATTTGCCCAAGTCCTCAGAGGTGTAGCCATTTTGAGCCATGATACTTCATGTCTGATTATTTTGAAATGTGGCACCCTTCTATACAAAGGAAATTAAAACAACAACAATGAAAACATTGTCTAATTCTATTCACAACGAAAATATCCTTCAGTAATTTGATTTGCAGGAAATGAAAAGTATTATCAACAGAATATGCTTTTGAAAAATTTATAATCCTTTAAACGGGCAAATCCTTTCTCCGGGATTAGTAGCGCGGTTTGCGTCCTAGCAGCCAAATCCTATTCTCTGATTCAATCCTCAAATCCTTTCTAACAGTGCCTATATTGATTTCAGACCGAGTTTTACTTAAGAATACGCGGATAGAATTGGGTACTGTGTTTAGAAATCCTAATAAGATTTTTTTTAAAAACCTAGACTGTAGTTCCAAAAGTTAAATTCTGATGTCTCAATGAGCGTAACAGATGTGCTTCATTTCTAGGCCATCTTTTGTTTCCCCTACACTGAACTCAGACATCCCTGATCTGTAGGAACAACCTACAAGATTGATGCTGATCCTTGCTCCTAAGGTGGCCGTGACTCTGAACGTTCCCGTAGTCACAGAAACTGGCCTTGAATATGTATACATTTGATCGCTTAGTCTATTGTGTGTTCTAGGCACTTAGTCTTTTTTAAAAATGTATGTGCACATGATATTACACATATTTAAGTTTACCAGGTCAGATATTTCCTTACAAAAAATGTAACTGGTATTCTGCACATCTGATGCAAATAAATGCCCATGAGGATAATACACAGGTAACAAAGACAGTAAGAAGCCTAAGTCAATAAACAGTGGTTACATTAGGGTTAACATAATATCTTAATAATGTGTTCTATCCTATGTTAGCTATTTAAAAATGATGTGTCTGGCTCAGAGGATAGCTTCCTATAAAGCAGAAATATTTTGGATCAGGACATATTGTTTTCGAACTGGCAAAGTTAACAGAATTTGCTGTTTATGCCTCACAAAATTTTGTGAAAAAAGAGCTAGTATAAACAAAAGGGCTCTGAAATGTAATATGGGCTACATTAATTCAAGAAAAGACCAGAGAGGGAGTAAAACATATTAAAATGTAGCTGTATGACACATGCTTAAGTAGAAGAGAAAAATGAGTCTGCAGATAACAGTATAAACACATTGTACATGAAATTTACATCATCAAAATAATTTTGAAGAGGTATTACCAGCTCAGCACTGAGCAAAAATATTTATAGGAATTTTGTATGCTAATCCTTGGAACAATACAAACGAAAGAAATAACAGTATCATTACCATTTTGCACCTAAGGAAAATAAAATTTGTGTAACATGTTCAAGATCCCACAGCTGAGTGACTCAGCCTGGACTTAAACCCATTTGTGCCAAACCCCCACTTCCCCCCCCATCTTAATTCCATCCTCTATACCTCTTTCATTCCCTCTGCCCCCCATCCTTACCTCTTAGCAGTGTGCTTTGTACACATCACACGCACATTCTTGCTCACGCCTCTCTACTCTGCCCTTCATTTCTAACAATTTCCTAATGGACAAACCCAAATGACTTGTGGGTCTCAGTCCTCCTTGAAGTCTATGTTATTTGCTTTGAAATGTAATGACATGCACATGACCCTGCATTTGCAAAGCAATCCCACTAAATATAGCAACTTCTTCAGCTATAATGGTCAGTTGTTAAGGAAGAAGATTATTTAGGGTTAAGAACTCAGGATTAGGAATTTAGGCTGTGTGACCGTGGTTACGTTGTTTCACATACTTCGGCCTTATTTTCCTCAGCTATAAATTGTCATTTATTATAGTACTTCCTTCCTTGTGTCGCTGAGAAAATTTAGTAGAGGAATGCCTATTAAACTGATAATTCTTGGCTCATAAATAGTGTTGGAGACCGGCTCCAACTATGCATAGCTTGTGTCAAAATAGTGTTCATGATCATTATTATATACCAGTGCATATGTGCTAGGAATATTATGTATAAATATTCAGTGTAAATTCTTCCTTTTTTTAGATCCACAATGTAACTGACCATATTTTATTTTTCTACCTTTCCGATGACTTTCTCTGGATCTTCTTCCTAGCTTCTTTTCTTCCTGCCCCTTTGCACATTTTTTGAAACTTGATTCTGGGCCCTCTTCTCTGCCACCTCCAAGAATCTTACTCTGGGTCCTCTTCTCTGCCACCTCCAAGAATCTCACCTCCAAATGCCCTTTGGGCAGCAATGCCCTGGGTATTCATCTCAAGCATACCAAGCCTCTTCAAGTCTTCACTATCCCTTCAGATTCCTAAGCTGTATCTCTTTCCCACCTCTGCTTTCACTTCATTACTGCAGCTGGATCTGCTGGCCAGAATCCTTTGGTGTAAAAATCCCTCCTTAAAATCTAAATCTCCAAAAATGTACAAAATGGTGTAAAAATAAACTATTATAAAAAAAATTCTAAATTTCCACATACACTATCTCTAATGTTCCAAAAAATGGATCTTTACAGGAAATTGTGTTTGGATTCATCACAAATCCCTGCTATCAAATCTCAGTTTGGGGTCCGGGGTTAATTGCATGATTTTTTCATTTGTATTGTGTTAATCCCATATCAAATTATCTCTAGTAGCCTCTCTAAACTTGTCCATTTTCCTCAAGCACCAAAAGAGATTTCTATATCCCTCTTTCCATCTATTTCTTTTCTAGGAAAATCAAGATAAAAAATATCTAACCTGATGTCTCTTACACTCACTCTTTTCCACCTGACAATCTGTCTGCCAGTGTTTCCAATTTTATTTCCCCTTAGCCTTCTCTAGAATTTTCATCAGTTATACAACCTATTTTCTATGCATTTTCAATTTCACCTTCTCTAGTGCCTTCTTCTTAATCACAAGGGTTTGTCATATGATGAGATTGTTTTTAATTCTGCTGGCATCCTCAGGTATCAATTTGTTTTTGCTGTCAAGCTCTATTACTTTATAGTTACCTATTAGGAAGTTATTAAATTTTTAAAAGATTTAGTTATTTATACATACGAGTACTGGGGTACAGGCCAGATGTGCAGAGGAGTGAGAGGATTTGCCAGAGACAGAGTAGGGAGCAAAACAGGCAGATTGACTGAAATACACTACTAAAGGAGTCAGGAGAGTTCCGCTGCACAATGTGAGTCAGTTCCCTGGCTCTGGAGAACTTCATAGTACTGTGCTTTAACCCCTTATGACACCAGGGATGGCCTAGAAGTTATTAATTTTTTTAAACAAACTGCTAGCTGTTGCAAGCATGATTAACTAGTAAAACATTTCACTCTTACAGTCATAAACACATTATTCTATTTCAATTGACTGGTACCACATTAGTACATAAAGCAGATAAGGTAAATATTTAGATTATAATATTTAGATAATTGAACCCATAGTTTTAGTTAATATTGAGTGATTAAAATGATCTGATTTGTATTATATCTATTTTTTTAATGTAATTATATCCCTTTATATTTATGTATGGAAATGATAATGTTGTATTTTCTTGTGGACTTACCTAGAACAACGAAAAGTTGGTCTTTCCTGGTGGCACAAGGGGCTAAGTCTCAGCACTGTGAAGCTATCCACAGAATGAGTTCTATCCTTCACCACGGTGCTGACCTACATGACACAGTAGACCTCTCCCATCTTGCCCAGGGCTCCCCTAAGCAGTGTATTTCAGTAAACCCACCAGTTCTGCTCCCTAATCTGTCTCTGGTGAATCCTCACACACCAAGCACCTATGACTTACACCACATATGACTTATGTATGCATAAATAAAAAAAACCTTTTTTTAAAAAAGTTAAAGGTTGGCAACTCTATTTAAAAAAATTAATCCAAGAGCCATGTTTTGGTCATTGTCCTCTAGTGGCATTGTTATGTTCATTAGATAGGATGGAAAAGTGCCCAAGCACAGAATCACTGATCATTTACAAGTTCAGGATACTAAAGAGTGGATATTATAGTAGATACTCAATTTGGCCTTCAAGAAGATAAGGCTGAAGCTAATGTCAAATGCTATATTTATTCATATCTGAAGGTTAATGTATATCCAGTTTTTCTTTTTTCCTTCCAGATTCATTATTTCTGTTGTCTTCTATTTCCCTGTTGCCGTCATTCCAAGATAACTTCTCTCTTTTCAGAACCCTGTAGATCTTATGTGAAGTCCCACTTACTTGACATTCAGTCATTGTATTTTGTTGAAATATTTCTGGGTTCATTGTTTTGCCTGATTGTTTAATTTTTGGTTGCATAGTCTCTTCTACTATCCCCAGATCAGTAGTAAACTATCTTGAGGTATACAGCATGGGCATTATTTTCTTTAGATCCTCTGTAGCCCTTAGCTATGTGTCTGAGAGAACATACACTGTGTGAATGAATTAAAATATGACACAATTCAACCATTATGAGCATTGAGAGAGGAAATATTATTGGGTCTGTCTTACAAAGGGCAGTGGTAGTGCTGAGATCCACCAAGCTTACTATTCCATGAATTAGAGTGGAATGAGCAAGTGGCCTGAAGCTGTGTTACCTGTGCTGGAACCATATTATTAGTTCACATGACATAGGAAATCTGCAATTGCTGTATTACAGGTTGAGGGCTAGGTCTGTGTAAATATCCTGCTTCAAAATGCTTTGATAAAGAACATGTATCTGGGTTTATATGACCCAGTTAAATGATATAAGTGAAAGTGACAGAGGGTTTGACTACAAGCAGCCTGGCTCCAAAGTTTTGGTCATGCAAGGCTACACTACCGTCACAGAAGTAGCGCAATCATCATTTAACCGCATGGACCCAGATCCTAGGGAATCTGTGCTGGGCAGTGCCACCGCCTCTCTGCCAGCCTCTCTGGGTAATCCAGTCTTCATTTTCCAGGTCACCAAACCTGGTCCTGGAGGGAGGACAATGAGTAATCCTTAATTAAAGTTCTGGCAGAATATGAGGTGTCCTCAGGTATGTGTGGTTCAGAGTTAGTCTGAAAGGTCAGTAGGGTCAACCTGCTGTGCCAGTGGCCACAGCCTTGACCTTCCAACCAAGGTATTGTGAAAATGAAAGAAATTACAATAATTATGCCAAAACCTTCAGTGTAAGCTGACATTGCCCCAGGCAGCTTTAGCTGTTGGAACCTGTCAAAGTCTCCAAAGAGAGTAAAAGATGCAAGTAAACTTGGTAAATGAGGAGGGTAAAATTTGGTGAAAAGCATAATACCTAGGTCAGAAATCAAATGCTGACAATGTTCAGAAAAGGATTGGGCAAGTATATAGGACAGAAAAAAAGCAAACAAGGTATCTAGACACAGAACAATATGGTAGTTTGTGTGTGAGATAAGGTCGGGAGAATTAAGGAATTGAGAATAGATTTCAAACAACTACTTGGGAGGTTAGACACAGATTAATTTAACCCTGGATAGTTCATGGTGAACTTGAGAGAATCTGGGTTTGCCACCTTGTTATCTTCTAGGGACTGGGATTGTTCCATATTCCTGTTAGGAAATGTGCAGTTCTGAGTTTTATGAAACGTCCAGTGACAGGACCGTGTATGTAAGTAAATTTGGAAAGTTTCAGAAGCCAACTATCCGATAGAGGAGATTGGGACCGTCTCAGTGTCCTAGAACAAAACCCTGGCACAGTCTCCACTGCTTAGGAGGGAAGTGGGTGCTCAGTATGACAAAGACCTAAGATCCAAATGCAAACGGAATGTGAGTCAGCAGCACATGTTCAGATAAAAAACTACAGGGATTTAAAAATCACAATTTGGAAAGAAAGTTTTTGTTGTTCCAAGACTTGCCCAGGACTTCATGAGAGTAGTATGTGCAGTTTTAACTTAAGACTATTTTTTTTGTATTTTTGAATTCCTAAATGATATGTTTATACTTGTATTTTATTTTGACTTTTTTAATAATATAATAGTTTATTTTTACATCATTTTGTACATTTTTTTCATCTCAATTGTAATCCCCTTGGGTTTCCCATCACCGAGTCACCCATGTGCCATCACGATAGTCCTGTGCACTTCTCTCCCCCCAACCCGTTTAAACTTTAGGTTTTTTTAAATGAGCAAAAAATTAGAGTTCAGATAGATTATAGTAGTCGGAGCATGGCCTTGCATGAAATTTTGTGAGAGAATGAGAATGGTAAGGTTTAACATCAGTTTTGAGGTCCCATGAAGGCTGTGGAGCAGAGGGGAAGGTGACAGGACACCAGCACTACAGTTTCGGTGCCAGGTTAGCAAAGCGTGTGCACAAACGGAACCGCGAAGTTGTGCTCCCAAAGTTAGATAGATGTGTGAACAATTGGCAAATCAGTAACATGTGAGAAAGAAATTCCTGGCAGTAAATATATATACATATTTAAAGATTTATTTATATATACATATTTAAAGATTTATTTATTTATTTATTTAAATAAATCTTTAAATCCAGTCTTGAAACTGGTTGGAAGGGAGAAGGTAAAGCCAAAGTCAGGACTGGGGTACAGGCCAGAGGTGTGGGGTGGTGCGAGGATTCACCAGAGACAGAGTGGGGAGCAGAACAGGCTGACTGACGAAGTACACTGCTGAGCAGTGGGCGGGTCAGGGGAGGTCTGCCACGCCATGTGGTCACCTCTAGGGTGGGGATCGAACTCATGTTGAAGTGGCTTTAGCTTCTTAGTGCTTTGCTTTAACCCACTGCGCCACCAGAGAGGGCCCATAGTAAATATTTTTTAATTAAAAAAATAAAAAGAGAGAAAGACTGGATCCTCATTATTTCATTTCTCCACAGTTGACTGAGAAGAAATGTGCTAGTGAGACAGCACGAGATCATGTTGGTGAGGTCCTAAAGAAGAACTTTCTGAACAAGTGCTGGGGCAAGGAAGGGCTGAAAGGCCTGGCCCTGGAGTCTGTTTATGATGGCACAGAAAATAACTCGTTCTGAGTTTTCATTATAGAACGTTTTAGATGTAAGATGAGGAAGAGACTGCAGGGGTCTCGACAAATCTGGAAGTCTTGAAACTGGTTGGAAGGGAGAAGGTAAAGCCAAAGTCAGTGAATCATTAAAGAGGATAAAATGAACTCTGTCCCTGAGTGCTGGGGTTGTGGAGACAACTCCCCACACGTGGGCCCTGCCCCCACTTCTGAAATCCAGAGGGTGATGCTTTGACATTGCCTGTGACCTCACCAGTGATCTTTCTCTTCCTTCGTGCTAGGTGAGTCACCTGGGTGGGGGCTCTGCTTCTGGCACAGAGGAGGCAGCTGGAGTCAAGAATCATTTGTCCCATTTGAGCTGGGAGGAGCAACGTTGGCAGCTGCCCTCCCAGAAACTTTAACCTCAGAGCTTTTTCCTGTCTGGTTGGTAACCCAAGGCAGAATATGCCCTGTGCTGTGGTCTGGCCCCTGGCTCTTTTCTCAAGAGAGGAGGAACACCCTTGTATGGAGCAGCAGCCAGCGGTGCTGGAATCAGCTTCAGTTAACAGCGGTTATCTCGTGTAGCAAAGACACCCCTGTCAGCACTGAGCACCTCTTAGGGTTCAGCATCCCGACTCTAGAAACCTGGTGGCAGCTGGTCTTGGATGTCCTTCCCTCAGAGCTCAAAACCTTGAGAGGGTAAACCAGAGCAGCACTGCTGGCTCAGGAATGAGGTTCTGGTCTCTTTAGCTGGATTGTTTTTTTGTTTTTTTTTTGATTTATTATTTATACATAGAAGAACTGGGGCAAAGGCCAGAGGTGCAGGGAGGGCAAGGATTTGCCAGAGACAGAGCGGGGAGCAGTGTATATCACTGATATACACTGCTAAGGGGAGCAGCGGGTGAGACAGGAGAGGCCTGCTGTGCCATGTAGGCCACCTCCTGGACTGGGGATTGAACTTGTGCTGCAGTGGCTGTGGATAACTTCCCAGTGCTACACTTGAATCTGTTATGCCACCAGGGAGGGCCTGGATTGCTATTTTCTGTTTATGAAGTGCATAATATAAATTGGCAATATATTACTGGGAGATTCATGGTTGCTCGGTAGGAGGTTAGCAGGAGAGAAAGGATGTAGAAACCTACCTTTCGTGATATGGGTCTTGTTTAACTATCTTGACATTGGCTCTACAATCACTAAATTGAGTAAAAAGGAGAAGCATAGCACTAAGTGGTCCCTCTGCTTCCTGATGTGATTCTTACAAAGAAATCCTGCTGCTCAAGGACTCTGTCTATGTTTTGGCCTCTAATGCTAGTCCTTGGCTTGCCGAGCTTATTGGCTAGTATGGCTTGACACAGACACTGGTGCTAAAGTGACAAGTGAGACAAACATGAATCAATCCCATGGAATGTATACCTAGCAATAGGAGCCAGATTGTGAACAAATAAGCAAATACATTAGAAAATATCAGATAGCGATATTGATAGATAGAAAATATCAGATAGTGATAGGTTCTAGTAAATCAGGGCATTTGATGGACAATTGGTATTGGGGTGGGGGAATGACTTAGTTTGACCTATGAGAAACAGGTTTGCAAAAGAGATGACTGAAGAGGTTAATCAGCATCTCGGATATGACAGCAAAGAGTCGACTGGGTGATGGTGCAGGGAAAGGTTATCCTCACAGTGGGGACCAATGATGGAAAGGCCCTAATCTGGGAAGAAGCTCAGTGTTTTGGAACAAACAGAAAGTAGGCCCAAGTGGCTGGAACTGAGTGAGGCTGGGCTGTATGAGTCTGGAAAGTTTAACAGGGATCAGTCTTGTGGACAGTGGATTCAAAATGATCCTGGGATTGCTTTTGATCTAGTTTGCCCTACTTAATTTCAAACACGAGGAAGCAGAATCCACAAGGTAAAATTTGTCCCTCTGTCTCTATCACATCCAGCTCGGTCATGCTACCTACACTTGCAAACAAGTTCTGACATGCAGTCTGAACTTGTCACTTTCCAAGAAACTGCCTAAAAAAATGACTCCTGAGTGTTATTAAACTTTTAAGTGCTTATCCTTTAAAGCATACCACAGCTGTACTATCTTCGACTCTTATTCAATGACAATTAGAAAATCATGGGGCAAAGCCTATCTTTTTTTTTTTTTAAAGATTTATTTATTTATTAATACAGAACTGGGGTACAGGCTATAGATGTGGAAGGCGAGAGGATTCACCAGGGACAGAGTGGGGAGCAGAACAGGCAGGTCGACGAAGTACACTGCTGAGGGGAGCAGCGGGCAGGTCAGGAGAGATCTGCCACGCCATGTGGATCACCTCTGGGGCAGGCGGGGATTGAACTCATGCCGAAGTGACTTAAGCTGCTTAGTGCAGTGCTTTAACCCGCTGCGCCACCAGGGAGGGCCGGCAAAGCCTATCTCATAGAGCAGGTTGATATTCTCCATAGAGATAGATCATTTGAACATTTGCTTATCCTTAGGAATTATTTACATTTTATAAGAAAAAAAATTGCACTAAAATCCTGTGTTCATTCATCTGTTCTGTTTGCCATAAAGGATTTTTTGTAGCCAGTATTACCCTTCAGATTTTTGGTCCTGACCCAAGAGGTTTGAGTAGGATGTGGAGAAATGGCTAGAATAGCATGATGGGAGGAGGGAAGTGTGTGTGGGTGTGAGGCAAACATATGCCAGTGGGGAAGTGGGTAAAGTAGTTGGGCAGCAGGGTACAGTCTGGACACAAAGACTGAGAACTTAGGTCTGATTCCCAGCTTTGCCTTTAAGTGGTTGTGTGAATTTGGGCCAATGATCTAATCCCTATTCCTCATTTTCTTTACTCATAAAATGGGGTAGTCATAGTATCCTCCTCACAGGGAATTAAACAAATTAATATCTATAAAACATTTAGAACCATGTTTGTTACATAATAAACACCATATAAATGTTTCAAAGATTAAAGAAAGTCATAAAAACATAGAATTATCTGTCATCACCTGGTAAAAAATAGAGGACTTGTTAATGCCTTACATTGTCTCCAAGGTGAGAGCTTAGTTTGACTATTTAATGTCACAGACCAAATGCACCTCTTCATGTTATGACTGGACTATATTTCCTCCACAAGGACATATGGTGTAGCTCCTACAAGCAGGAGGAGTTAACATTCCATTGCATATAAACATTCAGAATCAGAAAATTGTATGGTAAGTTATGTACACACAAGACATATGTGGGTATATACATCTTGGTTTTTCAAACAGCAACAATATTGCCTAAGGGAGCAGTAGCTCTCCCATCCTCCTTTGTGTTGAAAAGAAGGTTTATGGAAGAAGACATGGATCAAGGTTCATTTTGGAAGAAATGAGACCTTCGTTCGCAAAAAGATTGAGGTTAGCTTAATTAAGCATAAACCAATAGCAACAGTTGTGCTGAGGGACTAGGAGACTGTTGTGCTCTGCCCTCGTTAGTATTTGTAGCCTGTAGATCTCCCACCAGTCACATGTGATGGCAAATGATACACTTGTTTTCTTGACCTGACATGTTCAGCTTTCATATTTTTTATATTTCTTCGTGATTCTCTTTTATTACCTGGCAATTGGACTCTGAACTATTTTCTTTGTCTTTCTTCTCTTGTCTTCCCTTTTCTCTTTTACATTGAATTAGAATATACTGGAGAAAAGTTCTATTCTTCCTACTAGGATGTTTTGAATGAACGGGAAGAATATCCTCCTGCTTTTGTCTATGAGTAAGGTGATGTCTTTGAATAAGAGATGGTTTAGTTGGGAAGGCACTTCAGAGTCCATTGGAATAATTCCTTAGTTTTTGGTTTTCATGGAACATGTGGAAGTTAATGTTTATACAATGCACTAAGGTAAATGGAGGAGATTGCTTACTGTGCAGTGCCCAGCCTTAGTACTCCAGCTGACCTCAATTCTGTTTGAGCGCTCTAAAGGCTAACGGGAGCCAAGCTTGACAGAAGCTCTGTACTCTAAAGGCTAACGGGAGCCAAGCTTGACAGAAGCTCTGTACTCTTCAAAGCCAATCCTAGGGACTAATATCTTATTGAAGTGTAGCGAAAAGTGGGCATTGAGGATCACCCAGGAGGTGTTATGTTATGGACTTGATTGCAAAGTTGCTGAACTTTGTCCACATTCCATTGGCCAGTTCTTGTCATATGGACACATCTGACTGTAAGGGAGGCTTATAAACCTAAACTAGGTTTAGCTGTGTGTACAGGAGGAAAGTCAGTAGGCTTGGTGAATAGTTAGCCTGCTTCTGCCATAGGGAATATATGACCAATTATGCTCCAAAGTGACAGAGCTGAAATAAAGACACACATTTTTTCTTTAAAGATTTTATTTATTTTTACATAGAAGAACTGAGGTGCTGAGGTGTGGGGGGTGGGAAAGGGTGAGAGAATTCACCAGAGACAGAGTGGAGAGATGGACCAAAACACACTGCTGAGAGGTGCAGAGGCCAGACAGGAGAGGTCTGCTGTGCCATGTGAGTCACCTCCCTGGCGGGGGATCGAACTTGTGATACAGTGGCTGCCAATAGCTTCATTGTGCTGAGACTTAACCTCTTGTGCCAGCAGGGAAGCCCCCCCTAACACAGTGCTCTCTTCATCACAGTATACTCTGCTGTATCTCTCACACTAATTCAAGAAGAAGGTGCTTGGTCTATACTCTAAGAAAAATTGGTGTGATACAAAAGTACTAGCTACGTTCAATACAAGAAAGACTGAAAAACATGATTCACAAGGACTTAGGAAACCAAAATTGTACCTGATGACCTCAAGGACCATGTTTTTAAAGTGACTCCATATTGATCTACAGATGAAGTGGGATTTAGAAAATCCAAGCTAATACCTGCTAATAATACTCTGGACCAAAACTACCTAACCAGCTTCAAAGGTATGTACTCTACCCATAAAAAATGTTCTCCATGGTATAAAAATGGCAGACCATGACTGAAGTTCATGATGAATTCAAGACCACAGATAGGTATTTGCTTCATCTGTTCTGTGTTGGTTTAACTGAAAAAAAAAAAAAAAAGTCAAATTTAGAAAACTTCTTACATTCAGTCAAATCTTGAAGAGGCTGATGAAAATCATGACCTCACAAGTCTATATAAATGTCTTGAAAGACTGGTCAATAAATCAATTCCAGATAGCACTGGAAAGACATAGAAAAGGCCTGCCAGTCTATTTTACTTCTGTCTGATGTGTTTATTAGAAAAATAAAAATGCTGAAGAAGTCCAATTGTGAACAGGGAAAACTCATGGAACTTCATGGTAAAAGCAATAATTCTGGAAAATCTGGGGATGGGACAGGTGCTAATACTGAACAGGTTGATAGGTGTGAGTCGCCAGTCAAAGAATCTGCTTAAAATTCAGACCTTTATTGGTGACCATTAAAAGTCCTATTTGTGAGGGATAAAGAAGGTCACAATTCATTAAATACAATTCTGGTCTACCTCAGTCAAATTCTACTCACAGGAAAGGCCAGATACAACATGTGGGAACCCCACAAGGAAGGGTCAGCCTTGCCTTCCAAATGATAGTCTCCACTGTACCATGAATTCTTTGTAAGAAAAGCAGCATCCGGATCCTAAGCAGTGCTATTCCTTACTTCTTTTGGTCCTTCCCCACTTGCTTGCTTCCTGAGACCAGGGGGCAAGAGGAGGGTTATTGCATGGATCACTGCAAACACCTGTCTCTTGGTTTTACCTCAACCTTTGATTCAAATGTTTTCACTTCCTCCCCTTCTTATGTTTGGCCCTTTGGTCTCTCTCCCCTGAGCTGACTTTCATCATCCAATTAGAAATAACACCCTCTTCTTGCTACCAGTTTCTCTGGGAACCATAGGGAGTCAACCCCACGCCTCCCGTACTCCCCATGGGGCCAGCCCTGCTTCAAAGGAGCGTGGCCGCGGCACCACCTCACGGCTGAGCTTCCCTTCTGTTTGAACAGCTTCCATTGCTCACCGCTGATCAGTAACTCAATGATTCATTAAACACACAAACAATGAGTGAATCTGTTCCATTAGTGCGGCCACCTGTTGATCTCAGACATTCTCAGCTGAACTTGGGGGACGCGAACAACAGAATGCGGACATCAGTCAAATGCCCCGTCCGTTTTGATGACATGTTGGAGCAGGAAGACAGAGTCCCAGCTTTGCTGGTGCTTTCATGCTTTTCCTTTCATCTGATGGTAGGGCTGCAAGGAAATACTGTAGAGTGCAATGCATCTCTCTATAATCAACTGGAACACTCCAAGCTTGATCATTATCTCCTCTTTGCGCTGGCAGAATCAGACCAAAAGGAAAGTGGGAATATCCCTTACCTTTTTACCTGAGGGTACCAGGCAACAGACTTCATCAAGCACTAAACAAAAACAAAAGCAACACCAAAACACAAAACAGAGACACCTATCTGTAGAAGCAATCCCCTGTTTGTGATGACATCTTTCTCTTCCCTGGAAAAAAAGACAATCTGTTTCCTTAGCCTCTGCAGCTGCTTCAGACCTTTAGGGAGTGGTTACAAGTACTTGCCAGCTTATTATAAATCAGGACTTTGAAAAATCTTATAAAATTGAGTGACTTAAGCTTCTGATGTGGGCATTACAGTCACATAAAGTTTGGTATTTTGTTATTTAAAAAAATAGCATTTTCCCTTCTCTTACATATAACTAGCTCCTCTTATTACTAGAATAAAGGGAAGAGTTTTTCATAAAGTGAACACTGTTTGGAGCCTGACACTTTTGTCCTACCAGGAACAGGGAGACATGTCATCTTCCCTCAGTTAAACAGTCATTGTCTCTTTAGGGAGAATTTAGTTTTTGAATGTCATTGTAATTAGGGTTCAGAATTGCTAGGCTTGAATTTCTCTATTAATGACAATTTAGACATAGCTCAGTCTTTGAAATGTTTCTATTTATTCTTGAATATCAGTAAAAACTTTGTTACTCATTGATTCTTATAGAAAGTAGAAGATAAAGTAGAAGGAATGACTCTTGAAAAAACTCTAATTCTTACTAACTTATGATGAAAATGTGAAAAAATCCCCAGTTGTAAATCTCATGACAGAATTCAGGCAACTCCATTGCAGTATTGGCTCCCTTTTATTGGGCTGGCCCTGGAAATGACAGCATACATGGTGAGGAATGCAGCTTGTGTCTTCGTCAGGAGTCGCATTTTGCTCTTGGAGGACATTCTTTGAGCTACAACATTCAGAATGAATAAGGTAAACAGATGGAGGCAGGCGGAGACCACCACTTGGGCTCTGTAGGCAGGTGTGAGCATATCTCCCTCCTCCAATACATAAAAGGACCACGTGTATTTTCAAAGGGATTCTGCAAGTCTGGTCTTTTGACAACCACTACTATGATTTGATTGCCAAATGCAGGTGGTTGAGCAGAGGCCCAGTTATACAATCAAAAGAATCCTCAGATTCTTCTTTGTTAAAAAAAAAAAAAAAAGAAAGGCCTAAAAAGTAACCTTTGAAAAAGACTTAATAGGCGGTAGCAACATACAAATTAAAAACTGGATGGAAATCTATTTTCTATCGTCTCCTGTGATCAGACGAGCACTAGCCAATGGAACTTTCCGTGAAGATGCAAATGCACTTTACCTGCACCAGCCAAAACAATAGTTAATAGCCACGTGCTGCTGAATACTGAAATGTGGCCAACGTGACTAAAAAATGAAATTTCAATAGTAGTTAATTTAAATTTTAATAGGCACTTGTATTTAATAGTATTCATGAAGTTAATTGTATTAGGACAGAAAACATTATTCTGTAACTTAATGAAGAACACAGTCTGGGTCGGTCTTCATGGCAGCATTACCAGTACTTAAGTTAGTTTCTTGCCTTCATTGTAAGCTCTCAATAAATAGTCGTAAAAAAAAAAAAAAAAAAGATACCAATCCGCCAATCCGATCATGGTTCATCCTTCCTTGATCCGTCTAGTGTTTCTCTTGGACCTGGGGTGAGGGCCCTTAACTCTATCTACCTTCCGATCCAGCATATCCAATTTATATATCCACCCTTTGATTTCTCCTCATTTTCCTGTCTCCGTGTCGGGTGTGTACTTTGCTCTGGCCTGAGTTCTCCTCTCCCACTTGTCCACCTTGGCAGATCTCTGTTTATCTTTCAAGACCGGAAATAGGACTTTATTGGGAAAATCTTCACTAAATGCCCCCAAATGGAGTTAATCACTCTTTCTCCCAGTTCCCATGGCAATGTAGTCTAAATGTCACAGCAGGGTCGTTGTAGGGCAGACCCTCAGAGCTATGGGTAAATGTTTATAAGGAAATTCCCAAGGGAAATTAGGAAAGCAGTGGATGGGGTGGGGAGGAGAGGAAGCCAAATAAGAGTCCAGTCACAGGGTTGATAGAGGGTAGTTTTTGCCTGATCCACAGGCATGCTTATTAACTCTATAAAAAACTCAGTTTTCCTGACCAATTTTCCTGACCTAAGGCAGAGGAACTAGAGTGTTCACACCCTCACTTCCTTTAGTTACTGGGTAGAGACCACTCCAGGGAACGTGCACCCCAGGGACTTTGTGGCAAAGAAGACACAAAGAATAGTTTCCAAGAAAAAGGGCAGGTCTCGGGCATGACTGTTGGAACCTGAGGTGTCTGGGCAGTCCACAACCATTGGGCATTCTGCTAGGAGGTGTGGTAGAATTGGGTCTATCTGGATTGCAAAGCTAGATCTCCTTTCCTAGAGAAGTGACTTTATTGTTTTTCATCTCAGTTTCCTCCTCTGTAAAATTTGGAAAATAATCCAAATTTTGAGGCTGAAAGTGAAGGTTATTTTTTCTCCCCCTTCTGAAGGTGGTTTAATGTGTAAAATATTTAGCATGATGTGTGCAACTAGTAAAAAGTTTTTGAAAAGGCAGCAATTACTATAACACAGCATTTAATTGTAATTGCTTATCTGATTCCTCCACTAGCCTTGAGAGTCTTCAGGTCAATGCTCTGCTCATTCTTTAAATAACTCTCACCAAAACCCTTGACTGACCTTGAATACAGAACAGAGTGAATGAATGAATGAATCTGAACTTTGAACTTAATCTCTCTTAACAACTCTGATGATATAATATGCCGAAATGCCCTATTCATGTCTTTATTTTGCTTAGTAGACTAACAGGGTTTCCTTCTTATTTTTTTCTTTATTCCTTTAAACATAACACTGAAACACAAATGTAGTACATGATAGTTGCTAAGTAATTGTTGGTTTGACATTTTTTTTTTTTAAAGATTTATTTTATTTGTACATACAGAACTGGGATACAGGCCAGAGGTGGCGAGAGGCTTCACCAGAGACAGAGTGGGGAGCAGAACAGGCAGATGGACGAAGTACACTGCTGAGGGGAGCAGTGGGCGGGTCAGGAGAGGTCTGCCACGCCATGTGGTCACCTCCGGGGCAGGTGGGAATCGAACTCATGCGGAAGTGGTTTTAGCTTTTCAGTGCAGTGCTTTAACCCGCTGCGCCACCAGGGAGGGCCGGTTTGACATTTTTTTAGGTAAGTATTCAGAAAATGTCAAGGGTAAGACCCTTATAACCAAAGGGTTTGCTTGTAGATAATGATCTCAGATCACTGTGACTCAGACAAAAACAGAAACTTCTGTAGATTTTTCAAACACATGATTTTTCTTTATCTGTTGAGTGTTTTTCTTTTATCTAGTTTCTTTACATTAAGTTTATATTATAAATTTTTTGAAACTTAGAAATGTTATTATTGAGGTGACATCGACTTATTCACAGTGTCTGATTCAAGTCACCAGTCCACACATCCTCAGATGTGTATCACCACATCCACCCCTACTACCAGGGCACCCATAGCTCTTCACCACACACCGTTATGCCCCCTCCCCAGAATGTGATTCAGTGGAAAGAATTAGGTGCTATAGTAGCAGCATTTCTAAAATGGTCCCCTCAGAGATGTTTCATCTTCATCTCAGAAGCTGTATCTGTGCTGATATATCACACATGATTATGTTCTATGAGCCATTTTGTCTTCAGAGGATGTACATGGCCTGGATGGGCCTGGTATAGTCATGTGGACTCTTGAAAGCAGGGCACTTCCTCAGCTGAGTGTAAACAAGAGAGACTGAGTCAAAGGTGGGGGGATTTGCTATAAAGAACCGCTACTGGTGGATGCTGAGAGCATTTGATGTGCCATCGCTGATGTGAAGATGGAGAGGCCACCAGGGGAGGAAATTTGGAGGCTCTGAGGAGCACAGAGAGACATCTAGTCAACAGTCAGCAAGGAACTGGGGATCTCCATCCTAAAAGCCACAAAGAGAGAAATTCTGCCAACATCCTGAATGAGCTTGGAAATAGATTCTTCCCAGAACACCTTGATAAGATTCCACCTGGCTGGCCCTAGGATTTCATCCTTTTCAGATCCTGAGCAAGAAAGTAGGTGAGCCATTCTGGACTTCCGACTGACAGAACTATGAGGTAACAGATGAGTTTTACTTTAAGACATTGTGCGTAACCTACCACATAGCAACAGAAAACTAAGATGCATGCCTGCCAGACTCTGGAAGAAAGTCAACAAAGTAAGAGAGGCTATTGCTAGCTTTGAAGTTATCCCCGTCACCCACTGACCAACTGCCCTGTCCTGGGGCCTGGCAGAGAAGGATATAGGCCAGCTTCTCCCGTTTGCATCAGCCTGACAGAGAAAAGGGACCTCTTGCTCTCTTTTACTTTCCAAATAACACACAAAGGAATTTTAATATTTAATGTAACCTATATCCAGAACCTTGATGGTAAGGAAATATGAGATATGTAGTTCCCAGGCTTCTAGCCTCAGAGATAAAGGACAAACTACAATAGGGGACATGCTGATCCATAGCAAATGTGCCAATATGGATTTTCAAACTTTCAAGGTTTTTTTTTTTTTTTAAGATTTATTTATTTATGCATACAGAACTGAGGTTCAGGCCAGAGGTGCAGGAGTGGTGAGAGGCTTCACCAGAGACAGAGTGGGGAGCAGAACAGGCTGACTGAGGAAGTACACTGCTGAGGGGAGCAGCAGGCAGGTCAGGAGAGGTCTGCCACGCCATGTGGATCACCTCTGGGGCAGGCGGAAGTGGCTTTAACTTAGTGCTGTGCTTTAACCCGCTGTGCCACCAGGGAGGGCCCCACTTTCAAGGTTTTTTTAAGTGAGCTTCTGTTAGGAGTTTTTATGTTAATTTTACAGATTAGAAAACAAAGATTCTATTGGTTTAAGCATCTTACCTAAAATCTCATAAGCAGGAAATAGCAAAATCAAGATTAGAACCCAGATCCCTTTTTTTCTACGAACCTCCTTTTTTCAGCCAATATGGCTAATGTTGGCCGTGAAATGGAATTGACCTGATAGGCTGGCATTTGAACACTACAGTTGTAACTGAGGAGGCAGTGGAAGTGGCAAGAACTTCTGTTCTGTAAGGGCTGCTCTTGGCTGTCAGGGCCTTCTCTAGCTTCATGTTCTCTCCTCTCCTCCAAGCTCTCTCCTTGGCCCACAGGGCCTGACTTTTGACACAGACATTGTAATACGTGTTCTGATTTCTGGCGTTTGTTTTGGTAAAGGGTCTTTCCCTCTTCACTAGGCAGTGGCTGATGACCTTTTGTCTTCTGAGTGTACAGAACTGACCCTACAGTCTGACTCTTTCCCATCAAGGGCTGGTGGGCTGCTGGGTTGGTGCTGAGCTGAGGAGCAGCCTCAGGAGGATGCTTCCCCCCCACCCCAACCACCACCAGTAGGGGCTAGTGGAGCCTTTCCCACTCCCGACAACTCTATCTACCTTTCGTACTGATCCAGTTACAAACAAATTGGCCACTGGCTCCAGCACAAATGAAATTTGATTTTTTCTCTCTCTTGCTATAAGTTTTAAATCTGCTTTTTTAAAAATCTCAACTCCAGGAGGAGATTTTCGCACCCTAGCTAAAAAGAGGTGGGGCACAATTATCTTAAATATTGGGGTGCAGTGAGGCTCAGAGGAAGAATTCTGGGTAAGATTTTTCAGGAAAAAATGATAGAGAGACAGATTCTCTGGAATTTCCCCATGACCACAGGTTAGAGGTTGAGAGGCTGGTCTTTTCATGTCTGTTCAGACCAGTTTTCTGGGTTCCCTTCTCCTGCCTGGCCCTTTTGTCTTTGGACTTTTTCTTAATGGTGAAGATTCATTCCTAGGTTTCTAGAGGTGGTGGGAAAGGAATATACCATCTCTACAATGATTTTGAGACATTTTATAAAAAGAGTTTTATGAATGTGAATTCATATAAAATCAGCGCATCTGTGTCAGTCTACCTACTTAGAAAATACAGGTTCTATTAGGCTTTCTTCACTCAAAGATTCTAAACTCACATGAAAGAATGTACTCCTTTTGCCATTTAAATGGAAAATCCAACTTAATTAGAAAGAAAAGCAGATATAAAACAAGGTTATGCATATAGTTGATTTTGCAGTTCAAAGTCCCTCCATCCAGGCTTTCCTGAGGCAGAATTATTCTGGGCTGCATAAGGACATCGATTGTACCAAGACTGTTTAATTTGTTGCTTTCTGTTTCCTTGTCTTTTTGAAAGAAAAATCACTTTTCGTTTTCTATCATTATACTAGTCACACTTCCTATATGGAGCCTCTGGTGGAAGATGCTTCCTTCAGCTGAGATGCCCAGCTGGCAGTGAGTCCAAGATAACTCCCTTATCCCAAGTTCCATCAAGAGAGCCTCTTCAACACCATTCTTTTCACAGAAATATCTCTGATGATTTCTAGAGTCTTCCTGAAGGTGTTATTGAGATGTTTACAAAGGATGGATATAGCGATGAGTGTGTATTCTGCTAGGCACAGTGGAGACATTGGTGAATTGGGTGGGTGCATTCTCTGTTCTCACCGAATCTAGAGGCCAGTGAGGAAAATGAGCAAGTCTAGGCAATGACAAGTGAGAGCAGCTCTGTGATGGGAGAATAAGGCACAAGAAGAGATAGGGGACCTCTGTTTAGCATGAAGACATCCTAGAAGAAATAGCCATCGTGCATAAGAATGTTGATGACACTGCTGCAGTCTCTGTGATGAGATCTCTTAAAGTGACTTGAGTGCCAACTAGAGGTGTGGGTCACTGGGGGAGTCCTATTGGGGAAATACCTCCATTAGATCTCCTTAGATGGATTGCAACAGTGTTGGGCCACACCGATGGATTCTGCAGCTGCACTTTGATGGCCTTCCACTCTCCATCACTAAGTCAGTCAAGGAGCCAGAGATCCTCCTCCTTTATTTCCTGCTTCTCTAAACAACAGCTGTGTAACTTAGTGCCTCTGAAGGGGAAATGTTGAAGCATAGATACGGATCCCCAGAGGTATGTGTGGTGAAGGGTGTGGGAGACAAGGCTGACTCTTCCTTCTGCTCACTTATGGCACCTGCTTCACCTCATCTGAGCTTTCAGCCTTCAGGTCACAATGAAAAAGAAGATGCTGGGATCATCCTGTCAAGCTGTCAAATTTGGGGGTGAATGAAATATCCACCAGGGATCTCCAAGAAGCCAGGAAACTCATATTTACTTTCGACCAGGGAGAATTTGAACCTATGTCTCCTGATTTGAAAGTCTAGGATATTAATTCATTGTGACATCTGGTCCTTCTCTTTGATATTTCAAAAATAGGCTAGAAACAGAATTGTGAATACATGCTCCAAAATGCTACTCTCAGATTCTGGGAAAGAATGCAATTCTGAGTTTATCTTGTTTATCCAACTAGTCTCTGGTCATTTGTGTAATATGATATGTCATCCACTGGATGCTGTAAGCCAATTTCTAGCACAAGGTTTCCATTTTATTTTAATCATCCATGAAAGGAAAGAATGTGGGAATGTCTGTCTTGCCATTTTCAAGGACTATGGTGGCACCAGTAGCTGACTGCTGATTTCTACTCTTTGCTTCAGCTACTTTTGAGTGCAAGTTTCTCTAAGAATCACAGAATTTTGAAACGGGAAGAAAATTCAGCAGTATGTAACAAGAGCCATAAAGATGCTAGTATTCTCTGTTCTACTCAGTAGCTCCAAAAAATAATGTCTGTCAGCAGACCCACAAATATACATTATCAAAACTGAATATTCTGTTTTTTTTTGTTGTTGTTTGTTTTGTTTTGTTTTGGATATAAGCAAAAAGAAATCATTGAGATGGTCAACACTGTGACTTCATTTTGAAAGTTGAGATACATCAATTCAGAAGAATACTATAAAGTCCTAAAATAATTATGAAAGCTATGTACATTCTCAAGTGTTTGTTGAATGATCACTGTGGGGACAGTGCATTGTTAAAATACAGGAATATGCATATTTCAAATTTACATCCTCTATGATGTTTGCTGTGCGAAAGCTGAAAATCTCTGGAAGAAAATTTGCAGAAATGTTATTAATTGGAAAGATACTGCTTAATTTATAAGCATTTTGAATTTTTTTTTTTCATTTTCTTAAGTGTCAATTAATGCATGTTAAAATAATGGTAGAAGGTGTTGCTAGTCTCAGTAAAGACTTGAGAATGTAAGCATCATCATTCATTCATTGTTGGTTCATTTTTTTTTTTTT
>NW_004567114.1:36055820-36095470 GCF_000260355.1 Condylura cristata | reverse complement strand
TCCTGACCCGCTCGCTGCTCCCCTCAGCAGTGTACTTCGTTGATCTGCCTGTTCTGCTCCCCTCTGCCTTTGGTGAATCCTCTCACCCTCCTGTACCCCTGTTCTGTATACATACATAAATAAAAACTTTAAAAAAAAAATAAAAACACTTGTCATAGAGATAGAATGTAAATTTCACAGTCATTTGTCTGAGATGACACAGCTTGTGTGTAGCAAACCTAGTAAATATTCTTAGTTTACCTGCTACCCAATCCCCACATCTCTCCTAAAGTCCTCAAATTTCTTTCAGAAATAAGTTGTTCAAAGACAAGTCATAGAAACTACAATTTAATGTATCAGGCAGGAAGTGCGAATGATCCACACCAGAGCTTCTCAAGCTCTCTCGTACATGAAACTCACCCAAGGGTCTTAACCAAATATGGATTTTGACTCTTTAGCCAAAGTGGGACTTGAGATTCTGCATTTCTCACAAGTTCCCAGGTGATGCTAATATTACCTGTTCTTGAGTGGTAACAATCTAAAGGATCAAAGCTGTCCATGTACTGAAGAAATTCAAGTTTAATTTGTAGCCAGTGTTCTTTTAGTTTTATCACCATTGAAATAAATATGTCAAATTTTTATAAAGTCTATGTTTTCCATCACTCACTGCTGATGGGCTTTCCCTTTCTTTCTTGGAACTCCCTCCAAAGCGGAGTTGCTCTCACACAATATGTACACAGAAGGCTGGAAAATGTTCTAGATAATGGAACAAGAAATGCAACTGAGAGACCGGGTGCCCAGCCCTTTGGTGGCCACCACCTGTGGCCCCTGTCACAATCAGGGGCCAGTTCTTTGGAGCCAAGACCAGGGCTGGGACTGAAGCCTTACTAAGCATTTAATACTAGAGGCAAATCACCTCATTTGCTTGCATTTTATTTCTTCATGTATGATGTGGATAGTAACACCGCTCTCATTGGATGGTTGCATAGATTAAATAAGATAATGTACACAAATCACTTACCTCAGTGACTGGCATGAAATAAATGCTCAATAATAGTAGATACTATTATTGTGGTTAGTTGAGTATGCATTGAATTCTGCATTTCTATCATAGAGTTCACAAAGTCTAATATGTGAGACAGAATGGGTTATTAATGATGTGGCCTGTTGTAAATTTAATGTTTCATTGAATATACTCTAAATAAAAATAACAAGTAGAATGTCAAAGAAGTAATAATGCAAATATGTGAAGAAAATATGTACACAAGGATATCTACATACTTATAATACATGTAACTCAATAATTAAAGCATGTATATAATAACTATAGATATAAGGACAAAATATAATTGGAGAAATAAACATATAAATTTTAAATAAAAATAAAGCTACAAAGAAAGTGTAATATAATTTAAATTTATATTATAAATATATTATTAAATTTAAATAAATGTATATTAAAACAAATATATATTTTCAGCTCATATGTAAGGAAGATATGTACTAGTTGTAAAGAGGCCCTAAGTTATGTCCTTTATCTATGGGTGGGGAGGGGAGATAGGTTTTGAGGAGACCAGCCAGGTAATTGCATGTAGTTTTAGTAGGTAACTTGATAACTTGGCTAAAATTCCTCTGGGAATCCTCTGGGAAACTGCTTTCTTCTTCCTTCTGGAGAATTAACTATTGTTTTAAAGTATCATCAAACCATACAATAATACTTCGGAATAATACTTCTGCCTTTGAAAAAGTAAGGGAAATAGCTACTATCTAATCTATGTGCTGCTGGGAACTGACATAATTGCTAATTTCTTGCCTTGAGAGATGCTTCCCTTCAACCTAATCTTGAAAAGAATGATCTCTAAATGTTGCAGGGGTGTTTACGAATGAATGACATGTAGAAGGCAGTGATGATGGAGAAACATTTTAATTCTCTTCCTTTTTCCTTCGTTAAGTCATGTGGATGAAGGAGGGGAAGGAACTACTTCCTTAAGAAGCCTTCTAAAATTAGAATCTGAAGAAATCTCACATATCATTTCCAAAGGGAATCACTTTATGGGCTGTTTGTTGGAATCAGATGCATAGATCTGGCTCTTTATTGGCCTTGTCACGGGGAGAGCATCCGTCTTAAAGTCTTGATCCATAACATATCACACAAAAATAAATGATAATTATACTTGACAGCTCCTTTCATCTGAGGCTCTTAATCTTCCAAACATTAATTAATACAGATTCACAACACCCTGTGAGGTAGACAAATATTATTGTGCTATATTATGGATGAGGAAGATGATTAATAAGGAGATTAAGCAATTTGCCCATAACAAAGTGAGTTTGTAGAGATATGGGCTTCAAATTCCCACCTTCTGAGACAAACACAATAATTGCTAAACTGAGATAAAAAGCTTTTACTCATCGTTTGTAAATCATTGTTGAAATGTGAATCATGGTTTTTTTCACTCCTGAGTTACTACAAACTCAAGAGATCCTCCAAAATAAGAAAATGATCATGCATTATTTTTTTAAATGGAGAGTCTTATTTTTATATGTATATGTATTTTTCTTCATCACTTAACAGAACATCAGAACTGGAGTGTTTTGTTCCTTAACTGATTTATACCTGCATCATAAACATTTCAAAGCAGACATGATGTGTATGGTATTAGAATTTGGCCTGTTTTCCAAATCCATCTTATATTTATATATTTAGACATACACCTATAGGATACTTCTAATACAATACTTTTCTGCCTTAAATGAGAATACTCTTTCCAAACCCTTGCTATACTAGAGGTTCCTAGTGTATTTTATCTAGTAATGTTACAGGACAACCCTGATATGAAATGGATTGCCTGACTGTGGGTCCTCACCTGTGCGCTTAAAGGGATTTATAATAAGTCAAGTACAGGCCCACACATAAAGGTTACCAAAGGGTTTGTTTACAAAAGAAGGGGAAATAAGAAATGAATAACTCAGGGAGAAAAAGAGGGCAATAAATTGGGGAATGCATCCTACCAGTTCCGCTGAGCTGGAATCCCAATAGCACACTGAAAGCCAATGAAAACCAAGGGTCGAGCCAAGAGACCAAGAGACCCCTCAAGGCCCACATGTCTGGCTTTATACCAAACCTGGCTGCTTAACTCCACCCTCAGGTCCAAGCAATTTTCCCTTCAGTGATGAGGGGATTTGTAGTTCCCAGTGTCTTAATCTCTTTGGTCTGGAGTGCGGGTGGAATCCACAAAACCTGTGTCTGTAGAGTTCCTTCAGGACATCTTTTCCCCCAACAGGAATACTAGTTATTTTTTATTGTGCACTAATCACATGACACACATTTTCCTACAGGTTTGATATAATTTCCATTTACCCTAAAATGCTGTGAAGAATGTACTTTCCACATTGAATAAATGATAAATCTAGAGCTTTAATATGTTAGGAATCTCAATCAGGATAACATAGCATGAAGTGGAAGAACCTGAATCACCCAAGATTATCTGCCCTTAGAATTCAACTATTCTGAGTGATCTAAGCCTGAGCAAAAAACATCAGGTCCTTTGAATTCCTTCTTAAGCAATACTCAAAATTTAATATGTGTCATTTTCTGAATTCCATGAAAATGAGATTAAATTTTTTTTTTTGATCTGACCCAAATGTCAGTGAATGGGCTAAATACTCTACTCTTCACAGCTCCCTAGCCATACCCAGGATCTCTCCCAGGCCATATAATTGTCAGTAGTTGTTAAAAGTTCATCTTATCTCAAAGTCTTTTTTCTGCCCTATTTTCCATATATATATATTTTTTTCATGAATAAATGGGGTATAGGCCAGTGGTGCAGGGGCTGGGGCAGGGGTAGTGAGAAGGTTCGCCAGAGACAGATTGGGGAGCAGAGCAGGTGTATTTACTGAAATACACTGCTAAGGGGAGTGAGACAGGAGAGGTCTGCTGTGCCATGTGGGTCAGCTCCCTGGCTGGAGATAGAACTCCGCCGATAGAGGTGATGGTCCTGAGACAACCCACAGGCCTCCAGGGAGACCCTCCTTTTTTGTCTTTTCTTAAAAGTTGGCAATGTCTGAAACTCCATTTTCTTCTGATCATGGTGACATTCCAGCTCTATTGCTGTTTACCTCCCTAACCCAGGCGGTCTTTTTGAAAGGTCATTTGTATTCTGAAGGATTGGTGAATGATGTGTTTCAAAAGTGACATTTTGACTCAAAGGACCCAGGCAATCTGGACTGAGTTTCCAAATTGGACAGACTTTCTATAAATCTCATATTTTTCTGTATTTCAGTGCTGTCATCTTAAATGCAACATCTGTAGCATAAAACTGCCAAAGAGATTCATATTTTTATTTTTACCAAAACTTGTAGGTGATCTGCTTTTTGCCCAGATCCAGTAACTTGGATTATTTACTAACTTTTCTATTAAAATGGGCCGTTCTTTCTGAACACTCAATATGTGATGTAGTATAAAATATCTTTTGGCATTGCCTCTTGAAAATCCTTACTTGCTACAGCTAGAAAAGCTTTCTTAAGGAACAAGATGAAAATGTAATGGCAGCTTTAATTTTAATTTAAGACACAGTATTACACTAGCAAAAAAGAATTCACCAACAGCTGCATGTCTCAGAGACCAAGGGACTGATTAAATCTGTCACATGAACAACATCTAACTCTTTGAATGGTAGGTGTGCACTACAACTTGCAGTAAGTCTGTTACCAGATGAGCCAACTTCAAAGATAGTGGTGGGTGGTGCAGACAATAGAAGGAGGGGGGGAAGCCTCAAAGCTTCAAAGAAAGTTGAGGTGTTTTTTTTTTTTTTAAGAAATCATTAAAATTCACTGAGCACAAAGATACTTTGAGGGATATCAATAATCACCTGCCATTAATTTTCAGTTTTTGTGACATTAGTATGCAAGGACAGATTAAATAAATAATACAAATTAATTGCATTTATATTTTAAACAGAAGTGGACTTCAAATGCAAATAGGAGACATCCTGTCTACAAGGATATTTAGCCAATTGCTTGATGCTGTGGTTGCAAAGAGGATTGAGTCTTGTCCAAGAGGCACAGATGGGATGATTTAGGCACAAACAACTTTTATTTTGTTACTTCTGTGCAAACTCTTGGACATACCTGCCTTTATAAAAATTATATTCTTAATGTACAGATGAAAAGCCTTAAATATACATCAAGGGATTATATAGAAAGCAGTTTCTTGGCTAATATCTAGGGTTATTAAACTTTAATATATTACAGACCATATTCTTCACAGGCTTGTTATAATTTAGGATGTAAATGTTGACAGTTCATAGTTACAGAACTTTCATTTAAGATTTCTATTAAAATAACATTTCCCACCTGATCTGAAACAACAGTTTCTAGAACTGCTACTTTTTAGAAAAGCATACATTTGTGAGTGCACTAGCTATATAGTTGACTTAAGGTACTTTTAATTCTAGGAAACTCTTGTACTTGAGATGTTTTTATAAGTCTTTGCTGATCCTTCTAAGTGCCCACTGGGCTTTTATTTACTTCTTCTAGTTCCTCTTACAGGACATTCAGAGCCTGTTTGTTTCCATCTCGTAATGGGTAGAAATTCATGTCATGAATATTTCTACACTAGCCTTATTCCTGGCTTGAAGTTATTTCCTTACCTCTGTATTCTTTTAAGGTATTCCTTTAAATTTTTTTAATGTTTTTTTAAATTTTGAATCATTTTCTTTCATATTTTGCTTGATTTTTATCAAGTAGGTAAGTCATTTAAAAAAATGTTTTTTCAAACCAAATATCAAAGCAATGAATTAAAACAAAACAACAGAAATACTGATGTTCTGATACCAATAGTAATCTCATGAGACAAATGCCAAACCTTTAACTCTGCCTTTTTGCATGGATGACACAGGATTACCTAGATTTCCAAGGGTAAAGTGGAATTAGAAGTAATATTACTATAAATGATTAACTCATCCAGGTCATAATGAGGATAATTATTTTTGTGCATCTTTATCCCTCTGGGATATGAAATAATTGCATCAGTGCTTTGCCAAGTAACATTTAAATACTGTTATTGGTTGAAACAAAATGCAGATCTTTGTCTGGTCTTACCCAGTGTGTCCAAATGCAAAGAGAGATACTCACAAGGTAACACCCAGATTCACATTTACTAAGGGATTCCAAATAATGCCCTAAATGACTATTTTGGAGCTCAGTTACATGCAGGTGCTAGGAGGATTTATGCTATGAATGCCTGAAATACTTTCTCCACCGAGGGGAGATTATTAAGTACTAGTGAGCCTGAGTGTTTGGTGCCAATACTAACCATTAACATTTGGCTCCGAGCCATGACTGTCTACTCTGCAGTGGATCCTGCCACCAAGGGGAAGGTCATTAAGGGCTGTTCTTTATTCTCGTTAGTATGTTCCAACATAATTAACAGAAGTTGTTCACCAGATGGTTTCCTTCCTGTCAGCAAGTACCTCCAGCTTAATGGGCTATGCAGGATTCTTTACTTTAAGTGGGTGAGGCGGGAAGCAAATTTAAAATATATTATCTTTGATCCTCCCACTTCTAATTAGTTCTAAAGGATTTTAGATAATAATGTAAAGGGGGGAGGGAAATGAAATCATTCTAAAAATCAAAGAATCACAGAAGGCCAATGGGAGTTTGATCCATGGGCTATTTCTTCCTTTACGCTACCACCTCCAAGCCCAGTACTAAGAAAAGTACAGAAACTATTGCCAGCCTCCTAATGAAACATGTTCATAAAGCCTTAAAACTGAAATGGATTTAAAATCTGATAAATTCATTAAATGCTTCCTTAGCTCCCACTATGTCTCAGAAATTTTACTGGGTGCTGGGAATTGTACTGGGAACACAATAGCAAGAACTTGCCTCTTTTGCCTCAGAAGCTAGAGAGTAGCAGGGAATGTAAACATGGAAGCAGGCATTGGACCATAGAGTTTGGCTCATGCTGTACTGATGCATTTCATTACTCCTGATTTTATCATTGTGATAAACTGAGACAATTCTTGGTCATGATTCTTTACTCTTTTATAGCATTGTTATCCGACAACCTCCTTTGCATAGAATCACGGAAAGTATAATCCCCTTCCTCTGGCCATGGATGGACTTGGCCATGTGACTTGTTTGGTGAATGTGATACTAGCAAACAGGAAACAAGCAAAAGCATGAGTGACTCGCACAGCAGAGCTTCAAATTCCTATTGCACACTACCCTTGGCTGTGAGAAGCACTTGCCTTATGTGTAAAGTTGATTTGTATGAAAAGGATGACAGACACATAGAACAACCCTGGACTAGTGGACTGTGGCAGTCAGCTCTTGCTCTAATAATACCATGTAAGAAACTATTCCAAAACTCAGTGGCTCATAACAATAAGCATTTGTTTCTTTGCTCATGTTTCTTCAGCTGGCTAAGATTTGCCTGACAAAGATTTTGGCATAGATGATGTTGGGTCCAACATATTTATCATTGATAAATATGTCCAGGATTTCTCCATGTGCCTTTCATCTTCTTCACACAAACACACCTTATATATGAACTGTGTTTTTTTTTTTAACCCATAAGGGAATGCCTATTATTAAAAAAAAAAAAAGGTAAGAAGAATAAAGGACACAGCAGGCAGAAAGAGCTGCCTCTGAACTGGACAGGTTTGCTAAAAGAATGGTCTGCATAGTCATAGGTGGGCAGGAGAATTGCTGCCTTGCAAAGGAAGAAGGTTGGCGGTAAGGAACACTGCACAGATACAGGTGGGAAGAAGCAAGGCATGTTCTTTTCAGCAGCAAGAGAACAGTCCCCACTGTGCAAGTACACTGAAGCCCCCTTTTTATGGTATAACCATCCATTGGAGCCAACTCCTCAAAGTCTAGCCTTGATTAGCCAAATCTCAGGCACCTGCAGGAATGTAAGCAAGATACAAATGCTTAATGTTCTAAGCCCCTGAGTCTTAGGATTATTTGTTACTTGGCATTATTAGAATAATGGTCAACTGACACAGGTCCACTGTCTACAAGTCCACCTTGCCCAGGAGCCCTACACCAATCGTTAAGGCAGAGAATTGGAATGTGATTGTGAATTCTGTTGCTTGAAGCTAATAGTGGAGTCTGATTCACCTTTGGCATGACAGCCAAAAGGGCAAATAAATGAGGAGACTCTTCCCAGAAGGAGAAGCTGATAGGCAAAAACAACACATGTCTGCACCACTGGCGAAACCTGTATTTAGGATCAGTGATAGATTACATCAAACTGTCACACTCTTCAAGCAGCACCTTTGTAAATAACTGACCACCCCATGTGCCTGTCATGGACAATCGATCAGTGAAGCACAGATGGTAGTAAAGGGAAAAACCAGCCTGTAGAAGCTGAATCTTAACTACAACCTGGTTCCCAGAACAGAGCGACTGGGAGGGTTCCTACAGCCTTTCTTGGTCAGGACACACTTCAAATGCTGGGTTTGGTCTTGAACACCATCTTGTAAGAGGCCTATTAATAAATTGCAACTTGTCAAAAGTGAGGAATTCAGAAATTTTGAAAAGAAAAGCCTGGTGTTTCTCAAGAGATTGGAATATGAATAGGAGCAAGAATTAAGATGATACTTATTTTGAAATAGCATGTGGGCTGATGTAGGGAAGAGAGATTGTACTGCCTGTGACACGTAGATTTGTGCTATTGTGGACAGAATATAGGCTGTGAAATCAGGAAGACAGAACTTGGTTCAGACCCTACACTACCACTAACTAGTTATATATCTTTGGCAGGTAACATTTCCTGTCGGTGTCTGCTGCCACATCTGTAAAATCAGGGTGCTTCAAGGTAACAGAGTTGCTGAGAGCTTCAGGAACTACATGGGACATGAGGCCTGGCCTTCGTAGGTGCTCAGTATATCTCAGGCCTTTGAATATTAGTGATGCCATTATTATTAGCACAACATTAACACTAATGTGTGGAGTTTACAGAGAAGTCACTTTTAGTTAAGGAAATAAGGGCAAACACAATGCTGTCTAAAGATAAAACAACTTTTGAGTGTCATAGTGAGACTTCTACCCCTGAAAACTGCTCCAGCAAAGGAGGGGTGTGGGGAATGGCGTATAGAGGACTTTCCCGGGGTGTTGAGAGGTTATTTTATATGGGTTTCTAGATACCTGCTAACTCTGAGATCCAAAGTTCAATGAACTGTGAGCCAGCTTCATTAACACTATTCCCCAACTGAGCGACCACAGAAAGGTATTATAAATAGCGAGACCAAACATCTGGTTGTACTTGGAACAATCTGCTTGAGACCTTTTGTCCTATACAATCATGAAAGCAACCCCTTTGTCACTCAGCCTTATCCCAGTTTGGTTGAAAAAAAATTGTACAGTGACCCTAATTATAACTAATTCAGTGGAAAGAACTTAAGGATATTGTTATTTTCTAAATAAATTGCCCTTCTGTCCTCCCTCCTCCTTCCTGGTGTAATGGTATTATCATCTTCCTATTAACTCAGCCTCACACCTTTGGAAACTACTTCAGCATTTTTGCCTTCCTCTCCCTGCACTTTCAATCAGCTGCCAAACCCTTTTGATCCTCCCTCCAAAAGGCCTCCTGTATCTGCCCCTTCTTTTAAGTCTCACTGCCTTAATTCAGGTCTTGTTACCTCTTGCCTGAAGCATTGTAAAATCCTCCTAACAGCCGGGACCCATCCTATTATCCATAAACCTCACTGCCACTGGAGTGTGTCTTTTAAAGCATGCCACCAATTTCACTGATGTTTTTGCTCACCTGCATAGATACAATTAAGCTTCTATTGTTGAAGTCTTACTGCTCTGTGTAAAAATGGATAGAAGGATTTTCATCAAATGTGGAGGATGTATTTAGGAGGGTATGCTTATTATGTAGTATTATATGAACTCCGCAGAGTTGCCCTGGAAGCAGTGGAGAAGGCATCCTAATGGCCGAGGTCATTAGCCTTTACAGTCACTGGAACCTGCTGTAGGAACCTGCCTGCTGTGACTCTTGTTTAGAAGAGGTGAAACTAGCAATATCTGTGGTGGGCAAAGGAAAATAATGATTTTCAATCTGTACACAAGTGGAATGTTTCAGGATAGTCTCCAAATTGTAGCTGCTGATTTGTAATAGATGTTGATCTGATATAGCGTCTTCTGGAGTAACGTGTATAATGGTGGTGAATGCTTCCTAGAACAGTACAAGAGGAGTCAGCCTAAAACAGAAACAACTGGCAACTCCTAAGTCACAGTCTTCTGACCTGACCTAGGTCTGTATGTGCCTCACTCTGTGCAGGCAGTTTCTCAGCGACATCCACACTCACTTTTTCTTGACCTGGGTCAGGTATCCTCTTCAGGATGCTCTTTGCTGCCTCTTGTTGTAGGGGTGTTCTCTCTCAGTCAGTCAAGCATCACTTCTTCCATAGGTTGTTGCCAGGTTCTCTTTGGGTCACTAATTTCCTCCTTAGCTAGAATTCGCTGTATGTTATCTACTCTTTAATGTCACTATTTTCCTATCAATGTGTCTGTTAGCCTGTAGGTCCCAGAGAAGAGAATCATGCACCATTCACCTTGATATTGACTTTTATGTGCTTTGCACATGGAGACTATTAAATATATATTTATCAAATTAAATGATATTTTTAAAGTGTATCTGAATTGATTTGAACAATCATGTGGAATTAAAGTATCTTTCAAAAAAGGGATTTTAAGTGCAATCCTCCACCATGATCTGACCACGACAGGAGAGCACTCATGTTGTGGAGAAATCTATTTGTTTTGTGGTTAACAAATGATAAGAGGACTACATGCAACTTTTTGAATTGAGAATTTTTGAAAAGCTATGGGATGCCAGAAAATACAGAGTATAAAACTAATCCTGATTCTTAAATTCTTGGCTTATCCTAATATTTCAGTTCTTAAGTTTGCCCTGTAATGTGTAGAATATGCTAAATGCATGCTGGTGGAAGCAACTTATTACTTTACTTACCTATTTGGGCAATAATCTCTAGAGAGTATCAAATCTTCAGCAAAGTTGTTGGCCTCAATCTAAGCAATTTTGAATTACCTTATGGATTCCAATCAGTGGGATATCAGATTGCTTCCTGTGTAGTATGCAGGTTTAAACCAACAACCACAAGGGCCTATCTTTGAAGCATAAAACATTTGGACATTAAAACTTCTTTTTGGCACCATGCCTGAGGTCAGAAATCTGCATTTTCAGCACACTTCACCTGGGATTTCTCAACACACATGGCCTGAATCCCACATTCTCACTCAACTTCCAAGCATGCAATCTGTTGGAAAGAAAGAGTCCAGATTTTGAGTCTATTAGAAAAGAAGCAGGGGCGGGGGGAAGGGATTGACCAAGGAGAAAGATATCTTCTTGAAAGAAAAGTGTGAGACCTTTAATGAGATTTTAAAAAACCGTATCAACTCAAGGAGAAACTGAGAAAGGCATTTGAGTTTAAATGAACACAGACACCGAGAAACTTTTCATGAACATAGAGAAGATCAGTCATTGGGGGAATGTAGCTGGGAGATGTGAATGTTGCCACATTCTTTAAGTTCTTCTTAGAATCCCAAAGCCAAGTGTCTAAAACAATGAGTGACTTCCTAATTTGGAAATGACATAACGAAAAAAGACTTAATTAAGCATTCAACTCTTGAAGAATTGTGGGTGTACCTGTATATGATCAGTCACAATACTTGGTCTATTAAAGTGGGATGGTTAAGGCACAACTATTTGCTTTCTGGAAAGGGAGTGAATCAGGAGGGTGGGAGGGAATCAACAGTCAACTGGGGAATCAACAATCTGTAGTGAGTACTTAAAGGGGAAAGCAGAGGAGTCTGAGGGAAATGAAATTAAATCTGCCCCAAGTCCCTGCCAGCCTTGCCCAGTCATCAGTTCCTGCTCCCAAAAGTCTGAGACCCAGAGGGACCTTAGAGATTATGTAGCTCCACAGTCATTTATAGAGGTTAAACACAGAGAGAATGTGGGAAGTGTTTACATTACAGAGCTGAATCTTGAATCTAATTGTTAGATTCCTCACCATGCTTCTCCCTTTGGGGCAGATACCCTCAAGTCAGATACTAACCTAGGGCTGGGTCCCCATTTCCTCCTGTGCTGAGCTTTGTCTTCCATGTCTTCAAAAATACTCCAAAAGGTATTGACCATTGGCCCCATCCTACAGAAAAGTCAGAGAGTTAGGGATCTTGTCAAAGGCAACAAAGTTTGTCAATTTGGGAGGTGATTTGTGAATCCAATGAAGAGAGCCAACTCTCTTTCACCTGTGTAGTGAAGCCACTCAGGCTTCCATCCAAGTAGGTTCCTGAAGGGGGTTCTGGAAATTACTAGGGGTCTGCTCTTTGTAGTCCTGCTCTGACCCTCCAGTTCCCAGGCCTCAGCTCCTCTGGACTCTGTATAGTCCACATGCAGGAAGCTCGCCTGCTCAGCAGGTATTTTCAGTCACTGCGGGTCATTGTTCCAGAACTGAGAAGCTCAGCTCTGGACACCATCCATGTTTTTTGGGCTGGTCTTGGGAGACCATCAAGTCAGGGACACCTGGATGTAAGGCAGTTTTGGGAGGAGGTCTGTCCACCCTGGAGCCTGGAAACCTCGAGGTGAGTGAAATCACTACTTGGGACTGGAAATGACAACAGGGAAGACAGCACCTTCCTTCCCCTCCTCCCTCATTACAAAATACCTGGAGAAAGTTATCAAGGATGTAACCAGTGCTAAAGTTTAAAAAAGCCTTTAACAGTTCACCTAGTGCCATCACAGCCCTAAATCTGGAAGTGCCCCAGGCAAATTTCACTTAGAGGATTTTACAAGTGAGCACAGATTCCTTCATAAATCTGATATCAATTGGCTGGGACTATGACTGTGAAATGGTGGGAGAAGGCTGCTAAGGGGAGCTTGGAATTGAAAATGACATGTTTGTATCCCAGGAAATTTGGAGTTCTGAATACCAGTTCCTGGTTGAAGACTGGGAAAGGAGGATTCAGACTGGAAAGGGAGATTCAGAACTGAATAAGTAGATTCCTTTTTGCGTGCATGTAGTTTTTTTCTAAAAAACTTGTGCATGAGGATACTTTCAGCTATCAGCTACAGGAAAATTAACCCAAACTAGCTTATAAAGAGGTTATTCTTCAGCAACAGAGGAAAGGAAAATCAGAAGTAAGGGTGGGCTTCGGCTTTAGTAGCTTCAGAAGTTCAGTGATGTCATCAAGGACTTAGTGTCTTTTCATCTTGCACATTGCTGTCCACAGTGTCAGTTTAATCCTAAGACAGTTCCTCTTGGGGCTATGGGATGGCTGCCAGTAGCAATCAGCAGGGGAGTGTCTGCTTTCCTGTTGCTCTTTCTTAAGAGTGAGAAAGCACTTCTTCGGAAGTCTCCAGAAAATCTCTCTTTGGACATGTGCCCATTCCCAAACCAGTCACTGTTATGGGGGGTAGACCCATTGATATACCTTTGGAGCCACGGACAACTCCACAAACTGCTTGATACCACCCAAGATGGGAGGGGGGAATGGACATTGCCTATCAACCTTAGCACCCAACACACCGCCCCCCCAACACCTAGAGAGTAAATGGCACACGTCACTGTGCCAAAGTCTTTGTTGAATGAATAAAAGCCTAGACTGGAGAGTGCATGTCCTAAGGCCACAGCTGAGAAACTCCCAGGGCTGGCAGCAGAAACATTCTATTCTATCCTGGGCCATTTTCATCACTAACATTTTGTGCAAGCTTTGTGCATTCCATATGCAGAATATATTTAATTCCTTCCTTCCCATAGCTCCAAGGGATTGTTTTAAGATTAAATAAGATATATGTCAAAGTACTTTAGCTTCTTAAGAAGAAAGAAAATGTCCTATCTATTGTTATTTCATAACATTTTGTAACAAGATGGGAATTTTCCAAGTACATGAAAAATCATCTCTTGTTAAGATAAAAATCTCCTGCTTATGACAGGTGACCAGAAGTACTACTTTTTGAACTGAGCCAAAAAAATAATGGAGTTTTAAGCAGCATGAGGGTGAGGGGAGGGGGGACCTCCCTTGTCTCTGAGTTGGTAATTGGCCCGGCTCCCCTAGGCTTGCACTTTCTGTTTGATTTAGTGAGAGCATGATTAGGGCCTCATTCTTTAGCTTCTCTGTCTGCTCTTGGGGGATTTGAGCTCATTGGAGCTCTGGTATCAGAAAACACAACCCCTTTATTAAGTTCATCAAATGTCCGGCTCTCTGTGCTGGGGACGAGCATGTGCTGCTCTGTTGTCATGACTGTTCCAGTACTTCTTATAACAGCTGTTTTCAAACACATTCTTGGGCTCATACTTTAAGTATGAGGTTAATCCATTTGCTCATTCAACTATCTGTTGATGTGTAATCTTGATCACTATCAAACCCCAACATATTTAGTCGGCCCAGATCCAGGAATAGCACTGAGCTCTGCTTTGTTCAAAAGGAATTACTCAGACATGTTGCCTCTGGGTATGATCCTCAGTGACCCAAGGGAGTGCACTCTGAGCTTCATTCTTTCATTACTAAATATACCACCTGAAATTCTTGTTCTTTTCAGTGCCCTTCATTACACTGATGATGGTCATAATAGACTTTCTAGCCTCTCACTGCCCTGAGTCCTTGAGAAACAATAGCTTAAAATCATTATAGGTACTTCATAGGAGTGGGAAAACTAACTCTCACAGAAAGACAGTGTTGGCCACTATCTACTACCACTCACCTATCCTTCCCCAGTACTGTGTTCAACAACCCAGTTAAAATGCCTAGATCATGCCCTTCATCCTAGTCTATTATAATCCTGCCTGTGTACCCCATAACCTGTAAATTATCAGGTTAACTACCATCAATACATTCTAGAAAGACTAACCATGGAAAAGAGAGGAAGAAAAAATTATTTAAAAAATAGAAACAATATACATCTAAATACTATCTACTTAACTATCATCAATCTACAAGGAAAAATATGCAAGTATATGTCATAATCTTGAAGCTGGTTAAAAAGATAGGCTAGTATTTTCAATTTTCTTTATACAAGTTCTGTTTGCTTTGTAAGCAGATGTTTTGCAATTGATTAAATATAATTGCATACCTATAAGTTCTGAGATCTTGAAGGTCTTGCTTATTTAGAGTTTGTATAGTCTATAGTCTATAGTGCTATTTCTTCCCTAATATTAGATAAATTCACTAAGGTGACTCCTGGCCTATAGTGTTCTTTATGACAATTCAATATCTTGAATACTTGTAGAATTCAGTTTTTTTAAGTTCTTCTTGAGTTTATTTCACTCACACACACACACACACACACACACACACACATGGATATGTATATAAATAGGCTGTCTGCCTTAGTCTCTTTATCTTCAATCACCCTTGACCAATCTACTTTGTAATAGTAAAACTACTGTGGCTTTTGTTCAGTTAATGATAACAATGCACCTATGTTTTCCCATTCATTTGCTTTTAATTTTCCCTTTCCTTATGTTTAAGATGTGTCTTTTTTAAATAGATGTACTTAAAATCATTATAATATAGTTGAAGTATCAAGTTTTTTACTTATATTCAATTAATTACTCATACATTTGGATTATTGCTACCATCTAACTTTTGCTTACTTTGTTCTTTCTATTCTATACTTTTTAAAACCTCTTTTTGGCATTTTTAGTTACTGAAACATTTTTATTATTTTATTTTCTATTAATTGCTATAGTTTTAAAGAGATAATCTTAAATTGCATTTTAAATCTATTTCAAAATTTTAAATTATTTAGCAACATAATTACTCTGTTTTTTTAAATCTTTATTTCTTCCTATATTTCCATGTTTTTTCCTCTGATATTAAATTTCTTTGGCTTAAACATTCATTTTATTGCTTCTTTGATCAAGCCAGCTGGTGATGAGTCTTATAGCTTTTGTTTCTGGAATTGCCTTTATTTCATATTCAATTTATTTTATTTTATTTTTAATTAATTTTATTTTTAAGAAAAAGTTTTAGAGTGGTTTTAGGTTAGGCTTACAGCAAAACTGAGGGAAAGGTACAGAGATTTTCTATATACTTTTTGTCCCCTAACATCTCACACATGTAGCCTGCCCCATTATCAATTCAACAGAGGGGTGAACTTGCTAGAGTTGACAAACCTTGCATTGACACAGCGTAACTGTCTAAAGTTCACAGGTCACAACTTATATTACAATTCACTTGGTGTGCATTCTATGGGTTTGGGCAAGGATGTGCATTATATCCATCGTATAGCATCATATGTAATATATTCGGTGCTCTAAAAATTCCCTGTACTCTACTTTATCAACCCTCTCTTCTCCCTCCCCCACACATACCCCTTAATCACTGGACACCATTGATCTTTTTTTTTTTCTTAAAAGATTTATTTATTTATTCATACAGAACAGGCCAGAGATGCGGAGGGTGAGAGGATTCACCACGGACAGAGTGGAGAACAGAACAGAGAGGTCGACGAAGTTCACTGCTGAGGGGAGCAGCAGGCGGGTCAGGAGAGGTCTGCCACGCCATGTGGATCTCCTCCGGGGCAGGCAGGGATTGAACTCATGTGGAAGTGGCTCAAGCTTCTTAGAGCAGTGCTTCAACCCACTGCGCCACCAGGGAGGGCCCCCATTGATCTTTTTACTATCTATCTCCATAGTTTTGCCTTTTCTAAAATATAAAGTTGAAATCACACAGTAGTCTTTTCAGATTAGATTCTTTCACTCAATAGTATGCATTTAAGATTCCTTCATATATTTCATGACTTGGTAGTTCATTTCTTTTTAGAGCTGAATAATTATTGTCTGGAGGGAGCATAATTCATTTGTCCATTCACTTACTGAAGAACAACTCTTTGCATCCAGGTTTTGGCAACAATGAACAAAGTTTCTATAAATGTGTGTGTGTCCAGGTTTTACATTTCCCACTTCTTTGGGCGGATACCAAGGAGTGTGATTGCTGGACTCTATGGTGAGAGTATGTTTGGCTTTGTAAGAAACTGCTAAACCATGCTCTACAGCATCTGTGCAATGTTACTTTTCCACAAAGAATGAATGCCCTGTTACTCTAATTATCACCAGTACATGGTGTTGTTAATTCTCTGTATTAAGTGTGTAATAGAATTTCACTATCATTTTAGTTTGCATTTCCCTGATAACATATGATGTGGAACATCTTTTCATATACTTGTCATCTGTAGATCTTCTTTGTCCATTCAACTTCAATGTGTTTGTGCATTTATTATTTATGTGCAATTGTAGGCAGTTATTCATATTATAGTAGTCACTTAATTAGAAAAGGTGACACAAAATTTGCCCTGACATTAGCTGAAGTGATCAATGACACTGTCTTGACTAAGGAAGTCATTCAAAGTAGTTTCAATGTAATAGTCAGGGTTGCTGCTATGAATGAAGAACAATGATAATAGCCCAGGTTTTAGACCAAGTCAAATTTCTTGCAGTTTTTAGTACATCCTTCTGTGCCTGCATTAATTTCTCATGCCTAGTGGAAAGAAACTTGAGAAGAAACCTATTTGACTTTCTAAGGTAGATCCTGATGTTTGATGGCATTTGCTCAACTAGTTAAGTACGAGACCCTTAAGGGCAAAGATGTGATCAATATTGAAACTTAGCCTTGTCCTGCTGTTTGGGGTCCATGATGGTAGCTTCAATTAAATGCTGTGGGAGACAAATTGAACGGGTTTGTCCCAAGCTTCTATATCCGGATGAATTGGAGTGGTCAATAGAGCAGCATATTGATGGGAAAAAATGGTCAGAAACTAAGACTGTGGAAACTAGAGGTGGATATTATTGGATGATCACTCTCCATTGGCCTCCTGCATGAGTTGTAAGTATCACTGTCCTTTGCTCATAGCTTCAATTCTGTTTGCATAGCAAATAGCCTTGGAAGAGAGCTAGTGTCGCCCTCTTCTTCCTCTTCTCTGGAGAAAAGGGCATGTTGGCTTCTAGCTTTTGAGACAGAGATAACGTCTCCCTTCAGATCAAAGGGCAGGCATGCTTACTGTTCATTATTAAAGATTTAGGTTTCCTCATCTCAGCATTCCTCCCTTGGAAGGCAACCCACCGCACACACAGATATCCATTGGGCTCATCTGCATCATCCCTAGAGAATGTGGGAGCAAGGGGACTGGCTACAAATATGCCTATGCTACTTACAATACTATGAAAAATGCCTCTTGTCTTTGATGTAAGGGTTTGGTGAGTTTTGCCATCATCCAAAAAATTAGTCAGCTAGTTTGTAAATAGGATAGAAATCTCAGATCATATAGAGTTCTTGAAACCTTTTAAAATCAAAAACTCATTTTCAATGCATTATCTCCCTAATTTTTCAGCCAATAGAAAACAGATTTAGTAACATTTTTCAAAGATGCCAGCATATCCTCCACTAATATATTTCTCAATGTCTTGGTGAAAGAATTATCGCCTAGGCCCTGATTTTAAAGAAAGGCAAGTAAATATTTCACACTAAATCTCCTCCCTAAGTCTGTGAATTCGTTTCTCTACATTATTCTGAAAAACAAGTGCTATTTCAATTTTTTTTTTATCACGAGTCATAGATAAGTCCAGGTTTCAGTCCTCCAACCACACAAATATAGACACCTTACCAAGTTGCTCTAATTAGCACATTACCTGTCTGATCAGAATTTTGTAATCCATAAATTTGGTTCATTTGAAAATGATATTCGGCCTTTCTCAAGATGTGGCAAAAAGTTATTCTCTTGCACAAATTCTGCTTATCTACCTTAGCATATCTTTCATATCTCTTTCCGGATTTGAGTTGTAACTAACTGGCCTTCTTATTCCAGGCTCAGGAACTTTTCATGTCCCCCAGGAAGAATGACTTCTTTCACCTTTCTGCATGTGTTCTGGTTTTAGTTTACTTGGCTCTGATTAGTTACAAAGTTAAACGCCCTTATCTACATTTTGCTTTCCAGAAATTTGTTGAAATTTTTGGTACGCCAATGACCTCTCTTCCCTAATTTTCAGTACTGTTATGGAGTTAGTTTTTTTGGGTAAACCTTCCAGGCATCTCAGTAGGACATCAAAGAAGGTAGATATGTGTGCTCAGCCTGCCATTTTGAAATGGAAGTCCCACATTCAGTTCCCAGTTCAATACTCCACTGAAATTCTGTTCTATTCTGTCAACTATCTCAATAGATTGCCAAATTTAACCTGCCCATTCTTGGCTTATTTCACTAATTTTTCTGGAATTTGACATCGTTGATTATTCCCTTCCTGAAAACCTCTTAACCTTCCAAATACTTGAAATTTTCCTGGTTGTTTGTCTTTTTTTTACTCAGGATGTTTTATAACATTCTTGGTCTCCTTTTTAACCCATTAAATGCTGGTATTAACTAAGATTCAGTTGTTGTTCTTTTTGTTCTACTTTTAGTGTTTTCTCAGGAGTGGAGGAAAATAAAAGGAAATAAGACAAAATTGGAGAACTTAAGAAACTGTAAGTCTATAAAAGAAACTTAGAAAGTTATTCCCACACAAATTATTGTGCAAAATAAGAAAATCTTTAAGCATGCAAACTGCCACTGTCATTAAAGAAAACCATATGTTTATGACTTACTTCCAATTAGTTCAGTCTTGATACTTACCTATTGAATACCTCCATTTGTATATCTCAAAAACTCTCTGAGTTTTGTATGATTAAAACTAAACAACCAGCCTGAAAAAAAATCTATTCTTTGTATTAAGCTTTTTTCTTTTAGCAAGTTATAATGTTTAAATCATAACTCATATTCAATATTAATAATTAAGTCTCTCAATTTTACCAACTAAGTATTATTTCTTAGGCCTGCTCTCCCATTTTCTCACTGTTGACCCCTTAATTCAATTGTCATCATTTCCCATGGGGTCTTCCTATTTTCAGCCTTGACTTATCAAACCTACCTGCTATACAGACAAGAATAGCTGTTCTACAAGTGTAAGTGGTCAGGCCTCACCCTTGATTCGATGGTTCCACTGTTTCCTTGTTCTTACAAGATAGCTCCTCAACTCCTTAATTTCATTGTCTTTCTCCTGACCATATTTCCTCCCTTACTTCTTCCTATTCTCCACCTCAACTTCTATAGTTCAACTAAACTAAATCATACTACATACATCATACATCAAATGCCATTTCATGTCTCCATATTTCTACTCTCCCTGTTCTCACTACTAAAAAGGCTCTTTACCACTGTTGATGATAGCATAGTCAACACTCAAGTTTTCACAAGGATGTTATCAGGTTTCTTAAGACAACTTTTCAGAATGTCTATGCCAACCTGCCATTCTTAATAGATACAATTTACATTTTTATGTCCTTCTGTGTCCTGGAAATAGCTGCTAACATGCTCAGCACTGCACGAACCTGACAATTCCTTGACATCATGGATCATGGCTTGCTCATACTTATGTAAACAGTACAGTGTTTAGCATAATCAACACTTAAAAATAAATGGATAAATAAATAAGTAGGTGAATAAAAACCTCTTCATTTCTCTGTTCTGGAAAATTCTTTTCCAAACTCAACTATTATCCTTTAGCTATTGCCCAAGATTCTCCTTCCTTTTACAGGAAATACCTTGGATTAGAGGGAGAAAGGTAACTCCCAAATAGGTTTCAAAGGAATCTTAGAGTATTAGGGCATGTGTTAGGTTTTCCTTGTAAGGCTGCAAGTCACTCAAAGAAAATCAATCCGTGGAATTGGAGCAGTAAAATAGCAAGATCTTTAGGAGCTGCCCTAGAGAAAGTCCTGGGTGGCCTTCAGAATCCCACATGCTAAATAAAGTTACAGAGAAGGTAACTGAGTATGTCAGACCCAAAAGGAAGAGATCCAGATAAACAAGCAAATTAGTGTATTGAAAAGAGTTTAGATCAGGATAGGTGGTGAAAGCACTAAGATAGGGAGAAGGAATGGAGATGTCTCTGGATTTCTACTGTATACACTAAAGATCAGGTAGAAACCACACCAAAATGAACAAGTCTAGGAGAGGAACCAATGCTCAAAGCCCAATGGGAGAAGAAATGCAACCAGGGAACACTCAGGACCAGACGCTTCCTCCTCAATGCCAGGGCAACGTGAAGTCATCCAGTAGCGCCAAAGAAAAAGACAGGATTAAAGGAAGGGTAGAAGCCCTGGATGCTACAGTTAGGTAATGACTCACATAATAATACAAAATTTAACTGAAAATCATTAGATCAGACTATCTACTATCTGAATGGACTAGGATAAGTTACCCATGCTAAGAAGACAGAAGTTTTAGAGAAAAGTTGGCAGTTAAATAAAATTAAAAATCATCTTTCCCATATTTAGAATTTATATTAAGTCCCCATACTTCTGCCCCCAGCAACCCTTGAAAACCTCATCCCAGACATTCCAGAAGAGCCCTAACTTCAAATATTCTGCCCTTGTCTTTCTGATTGCATCTGTTCTTTGGAGCCGGGGTAACTCCCTGTGTAGTTTAACAATTGCTTCATATTAGTGCCATTATTCACTGACACTACCCCACCCACATGCCCATCCCTTCAGCCCACCCCACCCCCCACATCAATGGAAAAGAATAGGTGGAAGTTATATTTTGCATTCAAGTCTCCTGAGCTGATTCTTGCATTGTCAGGAATTTTGTATAGCTCATGTTGTACAGATTTATATGCAGTGATGTCTGAGAGCTGAGACACATTTAAATTTGCAGATTGGCCCTCTGGGAGGGATAGTCTGCAGTGTTTCTCCATTCGTTTCATCATTTCATTAGTAATTACGCATAACAAATGTGACCCTCCAGTGAAAAATGATGATAGTGATAGAAACATATTATTAACCCTTAAGGAAAGCTTTTAGAAAAGTCAAGGTTAGTTAGGGTCTTTACTCAAATTAGCTGCTGGTAGTTACATATAAATAAAAACAAACAGGAGCTCAAGGACCTCTTGGGGGGTTGGAAGTGGGAGGAAAGGAAAGCTATAATTAAGTTACCTTTGTCATCAACCACTTCTCAGATAAGTGATCATAAATTACTAGAACGTATTTTAACTCTTCGCACGCAAAACCATAAAAAGCTCCTTCTTTTAACCTGCTTTAGACATTTGGTATAATTAATTGCAAAAGTAGGAAATTATTAAGTTCGAATCTCTATAGTTTTTAAAAGCCTATTAAGAAGTTTCTGATTAATTGGAGTTGTAGGTGCTTAAACTGAACCACACTTTGGCTTACTATTTTCTGTCTGTGTCATTTTTGCTGGAAGGAGAAAATAGAGTTTCTGACATCCTATTTAACTTCATTAGCTACTGTTGCTTTTTGGGAATCTACTTATAACACATGAAGATAAACATTCTCCCTGTGATAAGACTGTGTTTATAAACTGGGTTTAGGATGAAAGAAAACCCTAAACTGATGTGTTTTCATTGTGGGGTTAATGGTGCTTTACTAATCCCCTTTCTGTGGTCCAGCACGGAGCAGACATTTGAGCATTTTTGGTGATTCTCACATATTTGCCCTCGTAAGCATTAGACTATGGGGAAGCCTGTTCTGCCTGAGAATGCTCAGCACTTATAACCCTCCTCCTCCTGGAATGAAACCTGTGCAGCAAAATAAAAATATATGAACTATTTAAAGCATATTAGTTAGGGCTGAGTGAAAGCTTTTTATAAGCCTGAGAGCTGAGCCAATCATTAGATTTCTTTCTCTTTTTTTGTCTCCTTGAAGTAGATGTGGAGGGAAGAAGGTGAGGCCCCTCCGGTGGCGTGAGAGGCCCAGCTAGAGAGGACTTTCACCCTTATCTCCAGGAAAGAACTAAAGACCTAAAAAAATATGCCGTTAAACATTTCAAAGCTACAGAAAGGTAGAAGGAATTATAGGGTAAACACGCGCTCACAACCCAACTGGAAAATGAATCATTGCTCTGTACTTGCGGTTGTATCTGCCTCTGCCTCACAGGGAATCCCCTATCCTCCAGCTCCCTTCCAGATATACATTGTTAATTTTTTTGAACACTAACTTGTCCTTAAATGAAAAGTAGTGCCTTTGTAGTTTTTAGTTTGTGTAACTAGAAGCTTATTATATAAATGTACTAACTTGCAATTTGTCTGTTTTGTTTTTGAGTTGTAGCTGTGTGGATATATTTTTTAAATATTATTTTTCAGTTGAGCTATCATTGGCAGGTAACATTATATAAATTGCACAATAGGCTTGATACATTCATATATTATAATATGATCACCATAGTGTTAGCTAACACCTCTATATCATCATACAATTGTTATTTTTCTTGTAATAAAGTTTATCATTAATTTTATTGTGTTCGTTGTACTGTTACATCATCTCAACTATAAGTTGTATAACTATTCTACATTTTTTTAATGGAAGTCTTTCTTTGTGAACAGATTTATTCAGCATACTGAGCGTATTTTTTTTTTTTTAAGATTTACTTATTTATGCATAGAACAGCTGGGGTGTAGGCCAGAGGTGCAGGGGAGGGGGGGGGTGAGAGGATTCACCAGAGACAGAGTGGGGAGCAGAAGAGGCAAATGTACTGAAACACACTGCTGAGGGGAGCAATGAGCTGGTCAGGAGAGGTCTACTGGGTCAGCTCCCTGGCAGAGGATTAAGCTCATACTGCAGTGGCTGCCAATATCTTCATAGTGCTGAGATTCACCCTCTTGCACCACCAGGGAGGCCCAATACTGAGTATTACTGGGAATTTTAGATGGCAGAACCCACCTAAGAGAGCTCACAGAGAACATATGAAGAAAATGCAGAGCGGATAATGCTTTTACAGTACCACTTTCTACTTTAGTTTTACGTACTTTCTTTTGTATGTATGTAGAGGTATAATTCTACAACCAGATGAGTTCATTCTATATATCACATTGAGTATCACAGATCTGTCATCATTGTTCATGTTAGTTATGAACCCAAATCTTGCAGCAGGCGAGGCTTCCCTGGTGCTTGTCTTAGTGTGTTCTTATCCTCAGAGGTGACAGGATCGGGTGTGGAGAATTTAGCAAGAAGATATAGTTATGCAGATACAGTTCCAGAAATTTCCAGAAAGGCTGCTAAAAATAAGGACTAGAGGACCTTTTCTCTCTGTTTCTTAAACTTTGCATGCTGCCAGAATGTAAAAGGCTAGCGATGTTCCATGCCTCCTGACTTTAAGGAATGAGTTAACAAGTGCATTGAACAAGGTTGTGAGTTACTGACTCCTAGGCCTGGCTTCTATTTCCTAGGCCTTCTATCTTTTGCTCCTTCTACAAGTGTTAGTCATTTTCTTATCTCTTCCTTTGCAGACTCAGTAAGCTCAGTGATTTTGATCTACTGAAACGTGTTTATTAAAACCTGCTGAGTCTTGCTTTGAAATGCCTTTTGTCCACACCCCTTCCTCTACATCATGTCCCTCGGTCCAGCCATCACCTCACACTGGCTGGCTTGCATGGGCTCTGAGCCGGACTATTCATCCTAACTCACCCTGCATGTCACAGCTATTTATTTTCCTCTGACACTCTGCTCCCAAATTTCATTGTCACCAACCCTATTAGGAACCAGTTTTCTAGGGCATCAGCTCTAAACTGCTCTTCTGAGTTTTCCAGACCCATAATTAGTCTACGTTAGTGTCCTTACTTCGTGTTATTTTATGCTATCCCATTCAGTGCTAGTTTGACTAATACTTCAGATTCATTAACTTGCCACTTTCGTATCTCTCTCTACTGCTGTTTCCTTCTTTTGGAATACTTTGTTCCTTCAAACCATTCATTAATAACACACATATATGAGGGAGGGCTTTTTGTATGCCAAATCCTAGGGTTGTTTAGTTTTTCACTTTTTTTTTTCATTGAAGTAACATTGGTTCACAACAATTTATGCAATTTAGGGAAATAGGTTCACACCTCTTGAGATTTATGTCACTACACCACGTCCACCACCAAAGCATCCAGAATTCTTCATTATAGACAGTCCTTTGTTTAATCTCCTCCTCCTTAAATCTTAGAGTTCTAATATCAAGATTTTTTAATCAATGATTTGGAATGCCTCATCTTCACTCTTGTTTCAAATGGATCTTCCTTATTTTCTTATCAGAGGGCAGGTGCTAAGCCTTCACTGAAGCATCCCAGTTCTTAAACAGTGGTACATACACAGTATTTACCAACTTTCTATTCTTTTGATTTCCACAAAAAAAGCAATGATCCTTGCATGTACTTGCAGGGACGCTACAGGTCAGGATGCATCCACCTGCTTAGTCTTATGTTCAGCTTGTTTCCTAGAGAATAGGTGCCTTTGGATAAGCTAGAACAAGAGAGGAGGAAACGAAGGCAGGTGAAGTCTAGGCACCAGCGTAACTTGCTCCGGGTTCAGCAGAGCTGTGGTAGTATTTCTTTAGATATCATTGTCTGCATGATCACATTCTTTCATGTATTCCTTTCCTAGATGTGCATCCTTTATTTTAGTCATCTTCCTGACATGTCATGAAATGTTTATTTACCATTCTCTGAAGCCACAATCCTTAGTGAGACTTCACAACTGGATGTCTGGGAAATGAGGAAGCATTTTTCAAACCACTGTAGAGGAATCTAAAATGGTTTTGATTGTGTTGGAATTGAATTTAGATTGCAGTTGAATTTTAATTAAGTCACCATGCTGCCAGTGAAACAAGGCATAAGACTTGTGCTTTTGCTTTCTCTAGCACTTCACGCTGTGGTGAAAGTTCATTTTGAAAAATATCATTATTTGGAGTGTGCTTTGTTATGAGTCAGCATTTTAGTGTATTCTGACTTTCTCCTATGGAACTATCTGCTATGACTTTTACATTTAGAACAACAGGTCTGAACAAACAATGAAGCATGACCTTCCAGAAGGAGATCAGGAAAACTGCCTTTTACTTGAAGAAAAGTAAGCCATAAGTTTATAATGGTTTATAATATCCTCTTAACAATCGAAAACCAGCAGCAAAAAGGAAATCCAGTAATGCTGTGGCAGGTTTCACAAGCAACCCAAGCAATCCTATCACAGGTGTAATGTAATAATTAACTAAAGGTGCTTCTATGTAAGTTGGGGGAAAAGGGAAATAGATTATTTTTGGACACTTGTAGCAACAAAAGAGATAGCTTCAGGCATTCTTATTTTGGGGAAAAAGTAATATCTAAAGATCCATTTAGAATTGGGATGTAGTGGGGAAGAGGAGTCAATGTTAATTCATGGAGACACATAGATTTCCTATAAAATATATTGACTTTTAAAGAAAAGCACAGATTGTATCTTTTCCCTCCACATGACCCTCCTCCCCATGTTATTTCAACTGATGTTTGGTCTAGGAGGGCATATTGTTGTAATTTCCATTTTATGGTAAGGAAATTGGGACAAAGTGTTACGAAAAGGATTCAAATTCAAAACATCAGCTGGGGAAGCCAAAGCAGCAATTGTCCCAGCAGCAGGACTTTGCCTTGGTCCCAGCAGCAGGACTTTGCCTGTTCTAGACGAGTAGGACATGTCCTGAGAAATAGGGGAACAGCATGATTAAGATGTTGCTATGATGTAAATGTTTATATCTTTCTCCCCAATTCATATGTTGTCATTCCAACTCCTGAAATGTGATGGTATTGAGAGATAGGGCCTCTGAGAAATAATAGGTCAGAAAGTAGAACCCTTGTAAATTAGATTAGTGCTTGTATGAAATGAATTCCGCAGAGATCCTTAGTCTCTTCTACCAATTGAGAATACAAAAAGTCTGTAACCTAGGATAAAGCCCTCACCTAAACATGCCACACCCAAATCTTGGGTATTTTAGTCTTCAGAACTGTGAGCACTAATTTCTGCTGTTGATTATAAGCAATGCAGTCTGTGGTATTTTGTTATAGCTGCGCAAACAGACTAAAACAGATGTGTTTCTGTGATTGGACTGGTTCCTTCACTGTTCCTGCAACCTTAATGCTTGGGAATAAAGGAGCAGCCATGAGGAAACCTCACTCCAATCTACTTTGAAGAGCAAACCTGTTTCAGTGAGTGCACTTAGGTGATAGCTACCAGCTGCTGTACTTTCAAGATCTGCAGCAGCTATTGAGGCAAGGTTAGCCTCCTCCTGGAAAGCCCTGGTCAAGAACAGGGCAGGACAGAAGCAAGAAGACTCAGCCATTTCTGCCCAAAGCAGGGCTTCTCTATGGGCAGCTTCCTGTGGGTTTAGCTGAGACTCTCAGAGCACCAGTGCAACAGAAGCTTCTTCTAAACTTCAAGCTCCTCCCCTGCCCCAACTTCATGCATAGAGTCAGATCAACCCAAGACTCTCCGTGCTCAGACCTCCTGGCATTCCCCATGTCTTTCCTAGTTTTAACTCACCATACTCTTTTGCACTCTCAACGTCATCTTGGGGTAAATCTGAATCATCCTGGGGAAGTGAACTGTCACAGTCTGTTTGAGATAGTTAATTGGTAGAAACCTACTTATGTTAACTACAGTAATGTTATGGTAGAGACCTATTTATGTTAACTACTTTTCTATAGCTGATCAGATAGAACTAAGGCTTTATGTTGCCCTTCTGACCAACCAAGTAGATATTACTAATTCTTTTTGTTTTACTTCTGTTGTTTGTCCTTGTGTGGATTTGATTGTGCTCAAAATAGTGGAGTAAGACCTTTTTCAATTTCATAGCTCTGTAAAACAAACAAGCAAAATATGAGGGACTTGATATTGTGTTTCCAGTTCTTCATTTTATCAGGTCAAGACATGTAAATCATCATTATATACTCTTACAGTTGCTTCATCGATAGTAGTACTTTTTATCAAAAAAGGGAGGAAAAAACAAAAAAAAGAGAAAGAAAAACATGATGTGAGAATCAAAGATGTTTTTTCTCATTGAAAGATCATTGAGAAAACTACACTGACTGTTTAAATATGCTTTAATTTATTCAAATAAATAATCATGAAAAAACAATAATATAAGCAAACTAAGGGCATCAACTTTCTCCTATAAATGATTAGCTGCCATAGGAATTGCCCTTCCAGTGTAAACCAGACACAATACTTGAAATAGCACAATTCAGACATTGAACAACAGATGGCACAAGATGGTTCCTAGGAGAGAAGGAATAGATAAGGCAAGTCCTATGGAAAGCTTGCTTATTGCTTGGGATATTTCCAGGCTTAAGAATAGGAAGACTAAACCAATACAGAGCTCAGAGGTCATCATCTGCATTTCAGTTTAACACAAAATAGTACATCCATTTTTTAGCCAAACCAGAGGTTCTAATTGCCTAAGTATTTCTGCACCTAAACTATTTAATTTACATGGAAGATTATTAGAAAACAACTTAATGGAGATACAAAGGGTGGGAAATTAACACATATGGAGGACTTGAGTGGTTTCAGACCCTGTGCCAGGTGCTTTACACATTTCATTTTCTCTAATCTTTGTAACAATCTTATGAGGCAGGTATTATCATCTTCATTTAATAAAAAGGAAAACTGTAATTTAGAAATAACTCAATTATCAGTTTAATCCAAGATCATCCTTGAACAAGCTTTGATGTTACTAGTGATATAACCAAACCAGATTGCCTTATGATGTAAAGAATAATATTTACCAATATATTTTTAAGAACCATACTTTTTAAAAATAATATAATAGTTTATTTTTACATCATTTGGTACATTTTTTTTTCATCTCACTTGTAATCCCTGTGGGTTTCCTATCACCGAGTCACCTGTGTGCCATCACCATAGTCCTGTGCACTTCCCTCCATGCCTCCCCGCCTCTGTTTTTGATCCCATTCCCCACTCCACCCCCACAAAATGTCTCTGGTATATGACTGTTCATTATTCTTATTATTTTCTCGCCTAGCCCATTATACTCCTGCTATGAGCGAAACCATCCGGTATTTTTCTTTTTCTTTCTGGCTTATCTCGCTAAGCATGATAAGGACCATACTTTTATGGAAAGTTAAAAGGTAGATGGATGATAGATAGATGGTAAATAGATAGATTAGTGGTCATATAGTTATAGATGTTTATGGAAGCTTCTTTCCTAGTGTACATCTCAAGTCTTTGATAACACTGATATATATGAATTTCCATCATTCTCCAGCCTTTGGGAAAAGAATATTACTGCACTAGTTCCATCAAACACACTTGGGGAAATCCTACCCATAATATTATTCATAGTTTATTCAGTGAACTTGGTGACTAATTTGAAGAATTTCCAGAATACATTCTATGACAAAGTCCATAAAAACTCCAGGCTTCATCTTATTATTTATTTTATCAAGTGAATCATATACCTTGGGGTTAAGCCATAAAATGATGTAGAGACATAGAAGTGTAGGCCTGGAAGAGATCACAAGAACTCAGAGGCCACCTCCCAGGCTTCAGAGAGGAACACACCTAAGTCATCATGAACAGATGGGTATCTAGTTTGTTGTAGAAGACCTCCAGGGAAGAAAATTCCATAATCTCCCTGTAACTTATTCCAGATGCCCAGCTATTGAAATTTGTTGAAGCTCTTTTGGGCTGTTGTGCTTGTGCTGAAGGCTTTGTCATCTTGGTGTATTATATGCAGGTGTTTAGATTTGAAAAATAATACTGGTGAAAGTAAGTTGAAGACACCTATATCTATCTAGGATACACTCTCTATAGGTGTAGATAGGGATATATCAAACATCTCTATCTATCTATTTATCTATATTTATAGAGAAATTGCAGGAATGAAAAATCTAATCTGAAAATCATCTTTGACTTTTTATACCATTTTCACAAATTTAGTCATCTCATTCTGTAATTTTCTCCTTTGAAATGTCTCTTTTGTTTTTTAAAATATTTGTTTTATTTATGTATACAAGAGCTGGGGTGTAGGTCAGAGGTGTGAGAGCTAGGAGAATTCACTAGAGACAAAGTGGGGAACAAAACATGTAGATCTACTGAAATACATTGCTCAGGGGAGCATCAGGTGAGACAGAAGAGGTCTACTGCACTATATGGGTCACCTCCCTGGCTGAGGATTGAACTTATGCAGCAGTGGCTGGTGATAGCTTGATGGTGCTAAGACTTTAACCCCTGAATCATCAGGAATGCCCCTGAAATGTCTCTTGATTCAGTCACCTCCTTCTTTTCTCTTGTCATCTATTATTGAAGCTCTCACATGACTCTTTGCTATGTCTAGATTCTCTTCTTTCTAATATGCAACAACAGTGTTAAAGCAATCATCTTTAAAAAAGCAATCATCTTTAAAACACAGTTCTATTACCTCGCTGCCATGTCTAACCATTTTTAATGACATCCCATTACCAATAGTGTAAATGTGAACTCCACAGACTGACCAAATTATCTCTTTGTGGTTTGGCCCCAACTTGTCTTCCCAGTCTCATTTCTAGCTATTCTTTCCCTTACATTCAACACCTCACTCATCATGAACATTCTTTTCTGACCCTATGGATTTACACGCTATTATGCCATTGATTTTTTTCACCCATTCTCTCTGCCTAAAATTTCATCCAGCCCCCTCTTCATAGTGTTCTTATTCATCTATCAAGTCCTAGCCCTTCTGTGAAATTTGCCCAGGTCTCTCTAGGCAAAACTCATCCTTTTTGCTTTGTAAACTTTTTCATGTACCTCACTCACATCATTGAGAAAGTTATACCATAAAATGTGACACAATTTCAGTCAGTCCCTTTGTATGAGAGACAATGAGCAGAGACTCAAAAGAGTGAGCAAGCGCAAAGGAGACCAGAATTGCCTGACTGAGAGAGGAAAGTGGTGACCCTGAAGGTGTTGAACATGATAGAAAAACACAATAAGACCTTTCCCTTTGGGAATGGAGGGTGCTGTCTCTAATCGGGACAAGACCGACAGACCCCAGGCTGAGGGCAGGCAACAGCCTTCAATATCCGCTGGAACTTAGTAGCCACAGAGTAGATAGTGGCCATAGAAGCAAGAAAGTTCCAGTGGAAGAAGTTCTACTTTCCCGTACTTAGAGTTAGGGAGCAACAGTGTCAAGATCAGGAATACTGAGGGTAATGAAAGGGTCATTGTCAACTTCACAACATAATTACAGCTTTAACATTGCAGTATTTCTGGATTTAACTGTAAATGTGTTATAGTTATTTGTATCTTATTACCTAAGAATACCTTCCTAGCGTTTCAGATGTTCTCAGAATTTTTCATTGGGAGGAAAGGGACTATGTCAACTAGGCAAACTCTCTGAAGCTTATTACCTGGGAACATTCTGAATAAATTTTAGTGATGACTATGTTTAGTAGAATTGTTAAATTGGTGAATATATACATTAACTTGAAATGGAGATACCACTCTTTTTAAGGAAATACCTAGTAAAGAATATCTTAAAGAGTTTGTTGTCAATTTGACCATAGGGAAATAACATAAAATACCAAACATATATGTAAACAAATAATTTTTTATTTATTGCAGTAACATTGGTTTAAAATACTGTATATAATTTAGAGGGATTGGTTCACACCTTTACACATCATCCTCACTATCAAAACAGCCAGAGTCCTTCATCACAGACTGTTGGGCCCTTCTCACTTTTGTCCCTATCTTAACCTCCCCCTCAGTTCTGTAGTTATATTTCTAGAGTTGGTTTAGGTTTAGTTTTGTCAGTTTCCTTTTCCCCTCTAAACTCAATATATGAGCGAAATCTTCTGATATTTATCTTTCCCCTGACTTACTTGACTTAGCACAATTCCTCTGCTTCCATCCATGTGTTTGCAAATGACACAAGTTTATATTTTTTATAGACGAGTAGTATTCCATTGTTAAACAAGTTAATTTTTTTCTTCAAAGTGGTACATTAGGCAAATGTAGACTGGATAATGATACTGCGATTTCTGCTTTGTTAGAATTTAGTGAACACCTACCATATGTTGGACTCTGTCATAAATGCGGTGTATCTCTAATCTATAGCATTCATATAAGTTGTTACCTTCATTTTATAGTCAATAAAACAGTTACTTTCCCAAATGAGCAATAGCTAAATCAGTTACTAGAGCCAATGATGATTGTCAAATTTCATTTCTAGGACTAAATTTCATATTCTATCATGTTGACTCAAAACATTTTTGTGGAAAAGTTTGTAGAATTTAAGGTGCAATCATTTAATGAGTTCAATAGTAATGAATCTTTTATGGGATGAATGTGAGTGTTAAAAATAGTCAAAGGTTTTTGAAATCAAGTGTGAATGTGGTGGAAGATTAGGGTACATGAGTAAGATTCACGTTCCAAAAGTAAGGTGTGACTCTGAGGGAAATCTGCAAAATGTTTTACGTGATTTTTAAACTGAATTTAAAAATTCCTTAAAAATATCACTGATTTCAGAACTGCTAAACCTCTTTAAAAGAGTGCTATTTGGTATGAACATTGTGAGTATTTGAATTTCCTATCAAATGATAACGCTACTATTAACCTTATGGAAGGCCTGCTACAGGCCACAGTTTTGTTTTGTTTTGTTTTGTTTTCCCTCAAAGTCCACATCAGCAAGTGACATAACAAATCTTTGAGCCCCACTTAGAACCCAAGTTCTGTCCATTGTATGTCTCTGCCACCAGACACTTTGAGAAATGCTTTCATAACCCAAGGTTCTAGCTAGTAAGCCTTCATTTTGTTCTATTGACCTCTGATTATAACTATTAAAACAGTCTTTTAAAAATATTGAGTAGAAAGTCATCTCCATGCATTAGGTATTACAAGAGCAAAAAGGAAGAAATTTTAATTGAGACATATTCTGAAGAGATACTCCTCTAACAAAATTGCTCCCAAGCAGATAAACCTAAATATGTCTGGCCAAGGTTAGTGTTTTTTTAAGCTGTCACCCAGCCCAACCTTCAAAGTAGACTCAAAGGAAAAGTACCAAAATACTTTTCTGACTTTTCCATATTTAGCACAACACCACACAAAATTGCTAAATACCATATAACCACACTTACCATCCTGGGGCCTATAAATTCAGAATACAGACACTTGATTACAAACCACAGAATGACTCTGTTTAAGAAATAGTATGTGGTATTGTAAGGGAACTGCCCCTATTTAGATGTTCTTCTGGTTATTAACTTAGTAATGTGGGCTTTTTCCCCTCTCTCTTCTTTCTCAATCCTTCGAGCATGGCTGTCATCTCCAATTTCTGGTCTGATTGTATGTGTATTGGGGGTGTATGCCTGCAGGAGTTGGGGGAGCAGTTTCTGCTATAATTATAGTCCAAAGGAAAATAAGCACATACGTTTCTGGTTTTGCAGTAAAATTCCATAGCAAAACAGGAGTCAATCACCAATTTCTAGAATGTGAAGGTATGACAGAAAATTCACTCTTCCTAGCTGGGGATGGACTGGACATAGCTACAATGCTATATCCCCTCCCAATTCAGCTGTGTGAAACTCTCTCAAAATTCATAAGCCACCTTCTTCTGTTCTACACGTCAGATCAGACTCATTAGGCAAAGTAAAATCGAAATGATGGGAATTATGACCTGTATTTTAACATCTCTAAGAGGTAGAAGCTATGTTAACCCAATGGGGGGCACTGACAACCCATGGAGAAGTAACCCCAAAACTCTGCGAAGTCATTTCCTTGCCAAGCAGGTCTTTCTGCCTCTTCCATTCTTTATCAAGGCCACTACAAACTAATTTAAATAGATTCAAAATTATAAAAATTTAAAATGCTTGAATGGTCATTATGCATACTTTTACTTTAAAAATATTTTCAAGTATTAAAATCAGTTCATGCTTCTATAGCAGTGAATGCCTCTGGAAACTCAGAATCTACACCACCACCACACTACTCAGGATTCTTGCCTAGTTTTGAACTCTCGTGGAGACTTCAGTATGTTCCAGAGATATGTTAAGTGTTTTACTTTGCAGCAATCTTAGGAAGCAGATATAATTTTTCTCTATTTTATAATTAAGATGCCTGAGAATACTTATGTGATCTTGAGCAAAATCATAGCATTACTATGCGAAAGGTAAAATTGCTACCTATTGCCTCAACCACCACACTGGACAATCTTTCCAGACTGCATGGGATAAGAACTTTTATATCATCCTGGATTTTGGGCTACAAGCATCAGATGCTACTCTGGCATAATTCAGGGATGAGAAAGTTGATGAAGAGCTCACAGAAACTCTGTGAGGACGGAAAACCCAGTCTCAGAAACAGAGCAGTTGGGCATTCACAAACTGCATTCCAAAATAGTATTGCAAAATGGGTTCAGGAAACTGGCCCTGGAGCTGCAGCAACTGAGCCCAAAACATGCTCTTAAACTGTGGGTACAAAGGATCGCCAACACTGGGCACAGATGCCCTGTTGCTCTGAGAACTTGATCTCATAACACTGGGCAGGGAAGCTCTAGCTCCCTTCTTTCTCCCTGGCATTGTTAGCCTCCTGATTTGCAGTCTCGTTCACATACCCACATACAAGAAGCAAGGTGCCTGGAAAAGTGATTTTGGCGTATTTTTAGCTTCCGTGGTAGCATATGTATGTGCCTCCCATCAAAACCTAAACAGATGAAAATTCTCTATTGGGAATGAGGCTAAGATACTTGGCAGCCAGAGGAATGCAGGTGCCCACAACACCTGAGGGTGGCAAGCTTCTAGCACCATATGACTTACTACTCTATCCACAAGCATACAAGCTGCTCCTTATCCTCCTGCCCTGCCATACTAAAGTCACCAGTATGTACAGCAGGCCTGGCTTTGTGACTCCTCAGAGTATCCTGTGGGCAATGAATGGTGTCAGCAGAGATCCTGAGTCATACAGACTCTCTTTTAGAAGAAGTCAGAAGAAAAATTGAAGGACTTCTGAAAGATTGGTGTTGGTGAATCAATGTTCTGTTGATTGAAGCTAAAGAACATTGTGTTCAGAGTAAATGCATTTTGGATGAAAAATAAAAGAAGAGCTTCTGTAAACTTGCAATTACCCTTCCGGTGCACTAGTGGTAAATGCCAACCACATGGATGTCAGCTTCAAACCTGGCCAATTTGTTGACTGGATTCATTTTATTTTTACCAGAGCTCATCTCCCAGTGGTCCTCCAATTTAAAAGGGAATGAATAGAAATATCTCTATCAGAGGAAGGAAAGTAATCTTGTCTTGGACATCTGTTACATTCCTCTGTTCAGCATTCATGCATTCTTCTTTCATTAACAGTATCATAGTATTCCCTTGGTTGAAAGAGCTTCATATGACCCATGAACACCTGTACACAGTGACTGACTAAAGGCATATAATAAAGAAATTTCCAATCAAAACAGTCCAGGTTTTTTTTGGAACCACTATGAATAAAAAAATCCCCTCTACTAAAATTACTCAGTCAGTAGCTTGAACCTGAATTTTGAGTGTACATTAATGAGTGGGACAGACTATGTGAATAGAGGGCCAACAGAGAAACTCCACAGCAGATTTTTTTTTTTTTAAAGGGTGGATACTTAACAAAATCACCAAGAGAGAACAGGCGATTTACAGGCTTGATGTCAGTAAACTTGGAAATTTTACTTAACTGAGTTTGTAAGTTTCTTTCCCCTAACCCGGTATGAGCTGGGTCTCCTGTGCCATGTAACCACCGAATCCTAATCAATTCACTGACTTTGTTTATTAATTTATGAAATTCTGGGGTCCTTTGATTCAAATAGAAGCCCAGTAATGTTTTGGTTTGAATGCTGTAGAAGAAACTCGGAGTTTGGATAAAGAATTGGTTTAAATGATTTTTTCCTTTGAGAAGTTTAAGATTCTGTGACAAATGTAAAAATGAGAAGCATTTGTCAAAATACATTAGATACTATCTTGGGGAAAAAGAATGATGGGATTGTCATTTAGCACAATAAAAAACATTATCCCAAATTGGGCTAGTGATTATTTTAAGTTCCATTTACTTTCTGGTAGTAATGATTTTCATAAATACTGTGCAATTCTAAGTTTGTGAGGCTTAAATAATTTTGTAATTACTTTGCAAAGACCACAGAGCTCTGCTTGAATTTGGTAGCTACTTGAAGTCATGTTAAGTTTTTCATTATAAATTATATTATATTATGTTTAGTACATAATTTATAGTTTGTATGAAAAGAATAACCATATCATACATCTATTCTATAATAGCATAGTAATTACTCTCATAATGTGGTAACTTTCAGTGGAATGGATATTTCATTTGTAATTACAGAAATGATAACATCAAATCCAACAGTTTCCTGGTGATAACATTTATAACAATCCATTCAATCATAATTCAATTCTTCCTTCTTGGTCATTCTAGCTGAGCAAGGAAATTAATGGAATAAATTTTTTTCTGCCACTTTAATATTAGATTCTATTTAACAAGTATATGTTTTAGGAACTGGGGCTTGGAAATAGATGGTGTGTAATGAGATCAAAGTGTATTATTTGCCTACATTTATACTCTGGCAACAAATAGGCCTTGATCAGCTACAACAGTTTAAGATCAAGGAATCATGCAAGAAAGTTATATTTTATTGTAACATAAACCCAGTTGACAAACTACTCTGAAAGATGTGGTGTGAGAGACAGGCTTCCGTATGGCCTGGAAGAAAAGTGAAAGGAACAGGATGTGGAATTAGAAACCTGAGTTTAAGTCTAATTTTGCTGTTTCCTAGTGAGGTGGCCTTACCTGCCCTAAATTCTCTCTGAATCTATTTTCTTTTCTGTAGATTTGGTTAACTCACACTTATCTTTTAGGTTGTCACGCATATAATCAAATGCTATAATATATCTGGGAGGGTTGTATAAAATATTAAATGAAGATGAGTTATTCTTAAAGAAGAAATTCCCCCATCAAATTCCAGAAAATAAATATCTAAGTTTCACTTGGGGTTGTTAGTATAATTCAGCAAGCATTGTTAAAGTTAGATATTAAGAAATTCTTTTTAAACTGTAGCCAGCTATATCTTTATTGACCATGTGTATTTAGGTAGTCTTGATATACAACACTATATATGTTCTATTTTATAGATTCATGGCTCTACAAATGCATGTCATCACACCACACCCAACACCAAAGCACCAATTATCCTCCATCACTGTCCATTGAGCTCCTTCTCCCTTTATTTCCCACCCCGTCTTCTTCTGGAACTGAGGCTATAGTTTTACAGCCAGTTTCCAAGGATATGTTTTGATTTGTTTTTGTCTGTTCCATTTATTATGTATATTCAACATGAATGAAATCACTTGGTATTCTTTCTTCTTCTTATTTATTTCACTAGGGCTAATTCCCTTCAGTTCTATCCATGTTATTGCAAATGAAGAGTTCATCTTTTTTAAAGGTGAGTAGTATTCCACTGGGCTTAACACATCTTTGCAATCCACTTTTTGTCATTGGTTGGGCAATTAGTTTGTTTCCACAGTGTGGCCAACTATTTAATTCTAGACAGTGGTTTCAGTTAGTTAGAAGTCTTTGAGTCACTAGATAGTAACACTGTTATTTACTAAGTGTAATTGACTTAATATGAAGTATTAATGAGGATATACTTGTGTATTTTAAAAATGTAGTTCATTATTCTAGATTCAAAAGGGTATGAGAGAATTCTATAACACTCTGAGCTTTTGTTATATCTAAATCTGTATGGATACAACAAGATTACATAATTGTAGCCATGGTTTTTGTGGGTTCTTTAGAGGTGAATAAGGAAAGAGACTCAAATTATCTTCCCTGAATGATTAAGGAAAGATGCAACCTTCTCCAAGTTGAGCTTCTTCTCTGTCAACACTGGGTAGTGGAGGAGCTCTTACTTTGTAAGTGGCCAGGGAATCCAGTAACTTTGGATTTGGGTAGGGCAGGAAAGTCTTTTTGTTTAAACAAAACATTGAAGCGACTAAGCACTGGTGCTTGAAGAGGTAATGCACTCTGTGATCTCTCTAGCTGCTTGATAATTCATTCAAGTTGTGTTACATTTAAATTTTTTTCTTATTAATTACATTTCTGTATTGTTATCTAAAGTATCTATAACAAAGTACTGTTATCTTAAACACCAGAAATTTATAGTCTCATTGAAAGTTGCAAGTCAAAAACCAAGGACTGGGAAAAGTATACCACTCATCCCCTTAGAATACCCCTTTCTAATTTGAGATTACTCAATTCTGAACAAGTTACTTAGTGCCAGAGTCACAGTCCCCAAGCCTAGAAACAAAATCCTCATCATATTGTTTGAAGTCATATGGAGGTTTTCCAAATATTTTAACTTTATAGGTGCAAATTATTATTTAGTGATCAATGTTACTATGAGTATTTCACAGATCTCTGATTATTCTGAGTATATTACAGGTTTGTAGGTACATTTTTCCTTTTACCAAAGTCTTAGAAGGACACAATCTACAAAGAACAAAACCATTCCATATTCCAAAGAGAGTTGCTGCCTCTCCAAAGTTGAAATTATTGCTACATTATTGGGTACAAATATCATATCACAACTCAAGTTTACAGAAAATAAAATGTCATTATTTTCTATTTTGAAAACACATTCTGCCAGGGTGGCAGAAATCCAGTTTCGAACAGTACAGCTCCTTGTTCTTTCCCAACATGCAACCAAGTCAGAATGCTGAAGTGTTAGTGTGCAGTCCTCAGTGTCAGCGGTCCATGTGGCATGTGGCGAGCCACCAAGGTTTCCTTTGCCCCAACCACTCTTTGCCCTTTGTCCACCCAGCTGTGACAGACATCCTTTCAGGTCCACAGTTCTGTGTTTGATGCTGCTTCTGGAAAGATGGAAAACATACTGAAGTGTCTGTGTTACAATGGAATATGGGAACTCTACCAGGACATTAAGGGGGCCAGTCATTTGCTTTTGGAATTCTGGCTGTTCATCTCCGGGTTCTCCCAGGAAATGAAGCTAAAGCTCCCCTCTTTATGGATTTCATGAGCCTATTTATAGGTCTTCAGGATTTGGTGGCAAGCGGTGGACTCTATGCTACAATATATACACTTCCATTGCTTCTTCTCCACTATTCTCCCCTATGACAAGCTCAGATACCTATGCAAGTGTGTGACCGTGTATGTAAACTTCTCTTTATGTCTTCTCTCAAATCATCTATGCAGAGATTTGTTTTCATTCTTCTTATCCTAAGCAGTTGAAACTTAAACGTCAGAAAAATTTCTTATGTCTGTTACATATCTTCTCTGAGGCATCAACACCAAAGAGTCTAATTGTGAGTTTATGTAGGGGTGAGAGTTATGTGGGGTAAAGGCAAGATCAAAATAAAAATGTTAGAAAGTTTCTATTGTGGACCCTCTGTGGTGGCACAACAGGTTAAAGCACAACACTACTATGCTAGCCGCAGCTGCTTCAGTACAAGTTCGATTCCCGGCCAGGATGGTGACCCATATGGCACAGCAGGCCTCTCCTGTCCCACTCACTGCCCCCCTCAGCAATGTACTGGGTCAATCTGCATGTTCTGCTTTCTACTCTGTCGCTGGTGAATCCTCTTAATGTCCCACACCTCTGGCCTGTACCCCAGGTCTATATGCATAAATAAATAAATCTTTTTAAAAATTGCTATTGTTAGCCCTCCCTGGTGGTGCCATGGGTTAAAGCACAGCACTAAGAAGCTAAAGCCACTTCAGCATGAGTTTAATCCCCCCCCAGGTGATCCACATGGCCAGCAGACCTCTCCTGAAACCCCCTCAAATTCTGCTGCTCCCTTCAGCAATGTACTTCATCAGTTGGC
>NW_004567114.1:36053005-36054210 GCF_000260355.1 Condylura cristata | reverse complement strand
TTTTTTTTATCATAATCTTGTTCCCCCTTACCTGTCTGACTTATCCCCATAGCTACAAACTATGAGATATATCATCTCAGGAAAGTTATTTAATTTCTTCATACTTTGGTTTCCATACCTGAAAAATAACTATAATAATAGTGAGTTATTGTAAGGATTAAATGTAAAAATAATAGTTTTTAATATGTATGATACAGTTTGGCACTAAATAATCTCTATTAACTATTACTATAATTATCATTTTAAAAACAAGAGGTAGCTTAAAGGGAAGGATGAAGCTAAATGCTTCTGCCTATGATAAGACTCTCAACTTGACATCTAGCAGTGCTCTAAGCTCCATTAACAATGCAGGAAGTATAAGTCAAGGCGTGAAAGCCACAGAGAGATGCCTTGCAATGGAGGACTGCATCCGCCCTTCCTGATTCCTGGTGAATGTCATCTATGACAGAAAGCACTTAAATGCTGCCCACACATCACACATTTTCCTCACTAAAGGCAAAAGCAAATTCACTTTGTCACCATTTTGGCTAACAAACAGACTATTCAGTCAAGGGACAGCAGTGAAGAGAGCAACTAGTCTCCCAGCATCTTGTGGTGTCAAGAATCTTCCAGTACTCTGTCCCAGATATGAGAAGTGTGTCTGGTAGCATTTTCCTGTGTGTCCTTGACCATGGTGCCTACCCTCTCTGGTTCTCAGATTGTTTGTACACCATAGAAGTTGGGCTAGATAGTATTTCCCCATCTATAGCAGCTGCTTAAAAACCATAGCAGATTCTCAGATTTTGCATCTATTGAGTGGGACCTGGGAGTCCCCATTGTCATCAAATTCCCTACAGGATTCATAAGCACTTGGAAATTTGGGAATGGTTGGCCCAGAGGAGTTCTTAAGATTCTTCTCTCTCTAATGCGCTTTTATTCTAAACTAAATTCCCAGAACTCATATCCTTCCTGCTGCTTAGTTCAAGTAGTACTACCCTCAACAACCAAAAGGTGATTGAAACAACATAAAATACAATTTTTTTAATATTATATATATATGTCTCTAATTGTAATATGAGTTTATGTAGGGGTGAGAGTTATGTGGGGTAAAGGCAAGGGTCAAAATAAAATGCTAGAAATTTGCTATTGCAGACCCTCTGTGGTGGCACATGGTTTAAAGCGCAGCACTACGAAGCTAGCCACAGTTTTGGTGCTGATGCGTCTGC
>NW_004567114.1:36021641-36052275 GCF_000260355.1 Condylura cristata | reverse complement strand
TGGGGAGCAGAACAGGCAGATTGACAAAGTACACTGCTGAGGGAAGCAGCGGGCGGGCCAGGAGAGGTCTGGCTCGCCATGTGGTCTCCTCCGGGGCAGGAGGCAGGCGGGAATCGAACTCATGCGGAAGTGGCTTCAGATTCTCAGCGCTGTGCTTTAACCCGCTGCGCCACCAGGGAGGGCCAAGTTGATAATTTTTGACACAGATTTCCTCTCAAGAGTTCAAAGGGCAAAATAATTTTTTTTCTTTATCGGAATGTTGATCTGGATTCCTGAGACTGGCAACTGTGCACCAGGGAACACCTGCAAGTCAGGAACTCCCTGGGACCGTTCACTGCCGATGCCAGGGTCCTTGGTTCCAGTCTCCTCTGGAAAAAGAAGCATAACTGATTAATAGCAATCTTGGAAAGCAGATTTTTGACTTGAGATACTTTATTTTGACCTTAACACCATTCTTTTAAAAGAAAACATTTGCTGCAAATGAAGACCTTCTGCTTAAGGAATGGCTAATGTTCTTCAGTGCAGATATATGTCTTATAGATGCTTTTCTAGATTAGATGTGGCTGGGTTTAATTTTTAGTCTGCACTGAAAATGTTTTTTAGGATTCATCTTCAATTATATCTCTCCTTAAAAGCAGTGCACAGGAATGTGTTGACTTACTGTTATATTGTTCATGTCTTAACACTCAATTTTCCTATGATCTGTAACTAGAAATAATTTCTGACTTGTTGACTATTATTTGGGACTATGGTCTCTTAATTTGAGGAATATTGCAACAGAAGCTTCATGAGACTGGGTATAGAATCTGTTACCCAGTTGCTGATTTTATGGAGCATCGCCCTTGTTTTAAGAACAAAAGCTTGATACAAGTTGTTTCAGAATTCATGAGATGCTTAGAGCAATTCACATCACAATTGAATTACCTGCAATCAGTTAAGTGTACAGATTTGTCCTGAACTATTTCATTTTGGGCTATTGAAAACTTATCCATGCACTTTAAACTTAAGGGATCATTCTTCTCAATTAAAAAGAATTTTCCCTTTATGTGTATTCGCAATGGTATTATCAGATCAGGATGAGCAAATGTAATAAATGAAGAACAGAAAATATCTGAAAACAAATGCTTGTAAGCTAGCCTACTCAGAACTGTTCTAGGCAAATATCAGGTATTTTCCTCATAAGTACTGATGTAAACTAAGAATTTGTGACATTTAAACATTTTTTTGAAAAGCATAGTCCTTCCCTGGTGGTGCAATGGGTTAGGACACAGCACTGCAAGCAAGCCACAGCTGCTTCAGTGTGAGTTTGATCCCCAGCCCCGAAGGTGACCACATGGCACAGCTCACCTCTCCTGACCTGCCTGCTGCTCCCATCAGCAGTGTACTTTGTCAATCTGCCTGTTCTTCTCCCCACTCTGTGTATGGTGAAGCCTCTCTTTGCGCCAGCACCACAGGCTTGTATTCCAGTTCTGTACACATAAATAATTTTTTTAAAGTAAAGCATAATCAAAAATATGGGTAAAAGTGGCAGAAACAAGTACGACCATCCTTGTCACAAGCTCTATGATATATTTTTGCTGAAGAAACTAGGTGAGCTTTTATTTTTAATTTGGTTAATCACCTTAAATTGCCTCTTCATTCCCCAGAGCCATTAATTACTCCAAAATACCCAATTTGCCTTTTTCACTCTGAAAGTTATGACCATATCATTAATGAGCCTCTTAATTCTATGTTGTACATTGAGTTATTCAGCAATGAAACATGACACTGTTAGGATTAGATCATTGGGTTCTTTCCAATAAATGAGACATGAGGTTTCTAGAAAATTTGCTGTAGCATGTCCAAACCAATTCAGGATTAGATGGCTCAACATGCAAATTACCCATCTGTGTAATGTGCAACTATCTTAAATCTTATCTCTTTCAATGTTGGTAACTCCTCATTTTTTTTCTATTCATCAGCCTTTTACCAGAAGTACCTTAGATATGGAACTGGACTCTTTTTTTTTTTTTTAAAGATTTATTTATTTATTTGTGCATACAGAACTGGGGTACAGGCCAGAGGCTCAGGGGCGGTGAGAGGCTTCACCAGAGACAGAGTGGGGAGCAGAACAGGCAGATCGACGAAGTACACTGCTGAGGGGAGCAGCGGGCGGGTCAGGAGAGGTCTGCCGCGCCATGTGGTCTCCTCCTGGGCAGGCGGCAAGCGGGAATCGAACTCATTCTCAGTGCTGTGCTTTAACCCGCTGCGCCACCAGGGAGGGCCGGAACTGGACTCTTTAATAAAATTTCTGGGACAAATTCATAATGAAAACTAAAGCATACCAGCTAGATATTTATTTTCTCTTTTAAAAGTGGACTCAATTTTTACCTTGCTTTATGTGCCTCTGTATGGGTTGCACGAATTCCCACATTAAACAATAAACTTCAAGATGATTAGCTGTATGATCTTCCACATCACTTGAATACATTAAAAGTGCTGTTTGATGAGTACAGTAGTAAGCTATTGTCATCTATTAAATGCTTTCAAATATTTAGACTGAGTTAGATAAAGATAAGCAAATCATACCTTCTAAATCTTTTTTATTAATTATTTGCTTGCACTGTAATTCTGTAAGTTAAGCCTGTTACTTCCTTGTAATTACTAGTGTTCTTTTAAATATTCTGGGAATGTTTTGTATAGCAAGAGTCTCTTGCTTCCCAACTATACTGTACCAGAAAATGACACACTAAGGAAATTCATGGGCTCTATAAAGTGCTTCAAAAAAATTCTAAGAGAGTGTTACCAAAGGAAGAGATTTATATCCTTATCTGCATAAAAAAACTCCCATTGATCAAAAAACATGTGAGCCAAAATAAATCTGAAAAAGTACTTGCATGCTCTGAATCAAGCACAAGTAAAAAATCCTTCATATGTAAAGAGTTCCTAGAAATCAGTTAAAGATACTCCCACTGAAAATGTAAGGGAATAAAAAGACACTTAACAAGTACCAATAGGCATAAAAACTACGTATGCTATATAAACAAATTAGAATGTAGAAATCTGAGTTTCACAGGTAGGTAGGTTCCTGGTGTGTATTCAAGGAATAAGAAAAGGCAACTTGGAATACCAGGGGTACTGGAAATCTACAGAGCGAAGAAGTCTAGTCCTTTGTCACTTTCTTATCTAATGTGACCTCATATTTCGCTTTGCTTTTTAAAATACAAGTATTGTTCAGCACCAAAATGAGAGTATTATACTTCTTGACGTCAAACAATATTTCAGTGCTATCATAATCAAAGTAATGAGGCACTGGTATAAAACAGATATATAAATCAATGGAACAGAACAGAGAACTCAGAAATAAATCCATGCATATATGGTCAATTAATTTTTGGCAAAGGCACCAAGAATATACATTGGGGAAAAGATACCCTTGTCAATAAATGGTTCTAGGAAACTGGATTGTCACATACAAAAGAGTGAAATTAGATTTCCGCCTTATATCACACCCAAAAATCAATTCAAAATAGATTAAAGACTTGACCTGAAACTGTAAAACTCCTAGAAGAAAACATAGGGGTGATAATCCCTTTGAGATTGGTCTTGCAGTGATTTCTTTTTAATTTAACATCAAAAGTAAAGCAAAAAACAAAAGCAAAAATAATATATTCAATACTGCATGTTATCATTATATATGGAATCTAAAAAATGAAAAAATTAATCTCATAGAACAGAGGATAGGAAGGGTGGTTGCCAAACGCTGGGATCCTGGAGGAAATAGAAGAATTGTGTTCAAGTTACAAACTGCCACTTATAAAATGAATAAGGTTGAGGATCTGAGCTATAAAATATAGATAATACTGCATTATATAACTGAAATTTGCTGAGTGACTAGAACCTAAGTGTTTTTACCCCCTCCCCAAGTAAATAATTGAGATGATAGATGTGATAATTAACTCAATAGGTTAATTAACTTTATGGTGGAAACATTTCACAATGTATATGTATGCAAACCATGCTGTACACTAAGTAATTATAATTTGATATTTCAATTCTGCCTCAATAAGCTTAAGAACTTAAAAATTGGAGTTAGAAAACAAACAAACAAACAAAACCCATAGAGCTACCATTGGTGTATATTATAAATCTCACATTCTGTATGGCTGGTACTTTATTTTCCCTTTATAGTTGTTCTTTTCTTCATGTTAGTTATTTATTTTTTTTTGGTAAGCAAACCCAGCTTCTTCAGAATTCATGAATTCAAATTATTCTAAACTTCTAAGGCAAACTTTTATAGCAAAGAATTTACTACATAAAGTTATGTCAATGAGTTCTATTAAATACCCTTTGTGAAATATGCTGCAACAAATTGCACTTTATTGAACTCTAGTGTCTGGAGATTAAAACATCCAAGTGAATGTTATTTCTTTTATCCATGGAACTCTTTTCAACTGAGATTTTCTATAACCAGTTTGCAACATAATCCTAGTGTTAGCACCTTTGGGGTCTCTGTTGTGAGATGCTTAAAATATGTTTTTTACATTATTCTTCATTTTGTATATTTTTTCATCTCAGTTGCAATCCCTGTGGACTTCCCACTACCACTTCAACCCTGTGCCATCAGCATAGTCCCACGTCCTCTTTCCACCCCAGTTTTGAGTTTTGACCCTGTTCCCCTCTCTTCCCCTATAGAATATCTCTGGTTTGTAGTTGTTAGTTGATGTTATGATGTTCTTTTTTACTTTATTACATTATATATATATTATATATATAATATATATATAATATAATATATAATATATATAATATATATATATATAATATAATATATATATAAACATATTTCCTGATCCCTTACACTCCTCCTATGAGTAAAACAATCTGATATTTTTCTTTTCTTTCTGGCTTATTTCACTAAGCATGATCTTTTCCAGCTCCATCCATGTTACCGCAAATGGCATGAGTTTATCTTTTTGATTGCTGAGTAATATTCATATTCATATATATATATATATATAATCTTCTTGATCCAGTCATCTATTTTTGGGCATTTGGGCTGACATCTTCCTTATTGTAAATAGGGCAGCAATAAACATAGGGGTGCAAGGTTACCTTTTATATTTTTCACTCAGTTCATCTATACTGGGTTTATGTGGAATGCAAATTTAATACATATCGAGGACTTGCCACCAAGGCAATTCAATTCATACTGAGCAATAAGAACCTACTCTGCAATGAGTCTTAGAAAATTATAAAGCCCAGATCTGTCACCTAACCTCTACATTGACCTAAAAATTCAAAATCCTTCACATGATTTCTAAGACTCATCTTACACTCATGACTTTCTCATACTTGAATCATTCTGGGCTTACTGATTTTTCAAATCTCCAACCTCAACACCCCAACTTTTATGGATAGTGAGTCATTCTTACAAAGTGGTGCTACTAATACAGACAATTTCAAATTGATTGCACTGAATCTAAGTGTGACTTAGAAAAATTGGTGTATGTTGCCACATGTGTAAGATGGTCTATAAATTCCCCAGCATCAGTTTGGAGATATTGGAAGTATGATGGTCCCTTCCACCTCTTGTGTGGAGTGGAGTGCCTGTTGGAGCAGCTGCTATTCTAAAGTAAACACGGGGGGGGGGGGGACCGTGCTGTGACACAGAACTAGTGAGCTTTGCCTCCTTGAGAGAACTCATAATGGCTTTACACTGTTCAATTTTCCATGGGATTAGTGGGGTTTGAAATTTCTTGATGTTTTCTGAGGACATACTGGAATAAAAACACAACAAAATACAATTTTTAAGGATCAATTCATTGAGAGCTTTGCATTTGCCCCCCAAAACTAGAAAGTATATTTGAAATCTGACACTATATTGTGCTAATAGAGGCATATTGAACACATTTGTGTATTTCTCTAAAAGGAAGAAAATGGCACTGTTTATTTTTCTTTGTCTGAATCACATCTTAAGGTGATTTTTCGTTTGCTTTTTATTTTTCCTTATTTGAGCCAGTAGTTAAACACAGCAATTCATCTGTAGCTAAGGCTTCCTCTATGGACAGGGAACTATTGTACATTATTCACTTCTAAAACAAAAGAGACATCACAAATTTTCATCCAACAGTGAGAACAAAACATGGTTAAGAAATTGGTATGCCACAGTCACCAAATGTATGCCTTATATGAATTTCATGGGGGTGGGGGGAGCCAATGAAACAGCAGAGCAGACACAGTTATGTGATAGGACACATTAATTAACATATTTCTTTCTTTCCCTGATTTATTCATTTCCTTTTGCCCTTGTAAATAAACCTATTATTATGTGTGTGTGTGTGTGTGTGTGTGTGTGTGTGCAGTTGAACCTTAAGCACATGGGTAAGGACTCACAGTCAGGCTACTTAGTTGGGTTGCCCGATAACACCATGATTCCAAAAGTGGGTATCACGGGTGTTTTGGTAGTTAGCTAAGGCTGTGTGCCAAGGACAGCTGGAAGAAGGCAGGAGCCCAGCGTGACCTGTGAAGGCAGTCCGTCTGTCACTTAGCAATTTATAAATTGTGTGAGCTGGAAATCACCCCTTCATTACTTCACTACTATGTATTGAAAATCTACCTGTACAAGTAATACAGTATTAAGTATACAAGTAGTGCAGGTTAAGTATTAAATCATGAATATAAGAACCACTTTTAGGTATGGTTCTTTTCAATGTGCCCCATGAAGTCTATTCTTCAGAGGAGTTGGCTAAAATGGACAAGAATTACAGAAGATTGCAATATGACCCTTTCGCACATTATTGTCACTGTATTTAAAATCAGTAAATATTCTTTTATCTAAGTTGTCATTTTGATTAAAGAATTGGACCACCTAACACGCTTTCCACCAAATTGTTTTCTGGAGAAATCATTCAGAGCTATTACAACAGGAAGCATTATTATCACAGTTTGTACTCTCTCCTTCATATGTCCTTCACAACATTGTATGACAATTCTGTTCCCCACCTCCACCCCCAACAGAATGGGCTATCTGAGAAGAGCAATGCTTTATTCCTCTTAGCTTTTCCAATTCTTATCTATAAACATACCTGTCCTATAATAAACAATAAGTATTGATGGCAAGAGTGAATAAGTGAATAATGATCCTGTAAATTGCAATATATGTTTTGTGATCTCTCACCTATTCACAAAAGATGCTATTCGCTATTGAATGCTTTTCACTACTCAATCAAATTGCTTCTGTTCTCATCCTTCTTGAAATAGACCATCTAAAGGGAATGCCTCTTTATCTCACAGCTAATGAGCCATCCAGTCTCCGTTCATTGCTGTGACTTTTTAAGTATACATTTGCAGGGGTTTCAAAAACCATTTGGAAATGTAATTATCATGTTTTCTAGCTACATAAATACATAAGGGATGGATTTATTTATGTGTGTAGGTATATAATACATGTCCTGTTGGTTTTTTTTTTTCCTTAGCATTTTTTCTTTCTCAGCAGACATTTCTGGGGCAAAGAAGGTTATGCTATATTTTCAGTCCCCGTCCATCAAAGGGAACCTGGAGAAAATGTGCATATACCCAAGAGCACCTTTCTCAGGCCTTAGGTAATGACTCATTGTTGTTTACAAGAAGAATTTGCCTCATGTAAAGCAGGTGTTGAAACATTTGGACAGCTCTGTAAAAATTTTAGTGAAATGCTGTGAGTGTTAATCATCAGCTTCAATATTTTTTAAAAGAGCTTTTGGTCCTCTGAGCCACCTTCAACTTACAGGCCAACCTTTTCTCAGGTTTCCTCTGACCTATTGTCCTCTCCCATCTTGTAGCCTTCACTCAGACCTCACATATAGTCACCCTGTGCCTCTCACCACCCCCGCCCTTGCTTACCGGCACCCATCTTTTCAATATTCCTTAAGCTTCTAAAATTTCCCAACAAATTCTACCACTAAGTGAAGGTAAGTGAAGTGGTAGTTTCTCCTGACCCGTGTTGTCAGGCATACTGCCTTTGTCTTCCTGCTGATGGCTACCACGCTGCCTCTGCGGCCCAACAATGAGAGAAAAGAGGACGGAGACTCTCAACAAAATGGAGGGCTGTTAACCTTGTCAATTCATTTACATTGTTCTCTGTATGTTACATACACTTGGAAAGTTAAAAAGAAATATGGAAGCAGTACTGACTGAAGCAAGGCAGGATGGTAGGTGTGAAAAATAGATTGAGCATAATACATTTCAAAGCAGAGTAGTCTTTTAACTATCCAAGCTCAGTTAATGAGTCCCCAGAAGTAAATTGATTGATATAGTATTTAATATGCCTCAAAATATATTAACCCTAAGCTTTACTCAGTTGAGGGAGAGAGAATAACAGTCAAATAAACAAAATTATTTGTCCCGAAGGACATTTGATTGCTTCCAAGTTTTGGCAATTATGAATAAAGCTACTATAAACACCCATATGTGGATTTTTTGCATGGACATAAATTCTCAACTCCTTTGTGTAAATACCAAGGAATGTGATTATGAATCATTTGATTAGAATATGTTCAGTTTTGTAAGAAAGAGCCAAACTGTCTTCTGAAGTACTTATACCATTTTGCCTTCACCCCAGTGATGCTTAAGAACCCCTGTTACTCTAAACCTTCCATAGCCTTTATGCTGTCAGTCTTCTGGATTTTGGTCATGCTACTAGGTAGGTAGTGGTATCTTATAGTGATTTCAAATTGCATTTCCTACAGGCAAAGGCAAACTGTAAGACTGACTCTCAAAAGCAAACTGTAGACCTGAGACAGTCAGGAGGGGAGGGAAGAGGAAGGATGAGGAGAACATGATAGAGGCTGGAGGAAGACTGGTGGCACTTGGTGCTGGCCAAACCATGATAACTGCACCTGAGGGGAGAAGTCTGGTATTGTGAAAAAATAAACAAGGATGTTTCAAAGAAAATTTGTGTTTCCTTGATGACATCCAATGTGGAGCTTGTCCTTATGTAGACAAGCAATGGAGAAAAAGGTAACAATATGAAGAATCTGGCTAATGCTAAGTATTTTGATAAACATTTTACACCTATCAATAATTCTTCAAAAAGAATATTAATTTACAGGTGGTAAAACTAAGACTCATTAAACTATTTGCCTAGAATAAAAAAAAAGTAAGAAATTGATATTAAATCTTGCTTGCTTCAGTTCCAAATGCAGATGACAATGATCTTTCTCTGTTCAAGTACATTTGATTGCCTGAAACAGCATCTGCTCAAGTTTGTGGCATAGTTTACTGTAAAAGATTAACATAGAATGATTCGAAGGATGTACCCTAAGAAAGTCCAAAGTAGGAGCCATTGTAGAGCTGGTCCATCGTCACTGGACTTGACAGTGTTTCTGCAGTATGAGTGTTTCTCGGAAATTCTGCTGTTGTGTTTCTCATTTTCAAACATCGGTCCTTTGTTGACATTGCTCAGACACACTTGGTGGCCTCCCTTGCTTCTGTTCTGTCTCATTGCTTTCTCTGGTCAGTCAGATTTTCTCCACACTCCTTTGGCTCAGTGGCTGCCTTGCCTTACCACACTTAGTTCTGTGAGCCTCAACTCTGCTTCAGGACCTGTCCACTTGAACACTCACTTCTAAAGTCCATACACTGAATGCCTTGTTTCCTAATTCAAATTCCACTGACAGAGACAATTTGATTAAGGTAGTTCTTTCTGAAATTGGCCATGAAAATTAGGCAAGAAGTGTGATCATAGACTTGTTCCTTTGAGTTATCTCTTCCCCCATAGTCTTATCAATAAGATCAGGAGCTGTGGGAGCTGCTGGGGTAGGTATGAGTGGTTACCTCTAACAATCCTCTCCAGCTCACTTTTCAAATAAGATTCTCAGTCTAGACTTACTCTGAACTTCACTGCTTATTTTCTAAGAGTTATTGCACTTACTCTCCATAGTTACTGCAGAGATATCTCAATAGACGTCTAAGACTGAATTTATTATGGTATCACCAAAAAGCAAAGCAAAGAAACAACAATCCTATTCGGTCCTTTGGTCACTAACTTGACTCCAGAATAGCCTCAGGCTTCATAACAAATTTTCCTTCTCCTTCAGACACCATTGCTTTTTAAGGAAATGTCATGTTGATGTTTCATAATGTTCCAGCAAAAATACTCAGTGAGAAATTGTTAGAGATTTTAAAACCAGACAATATGGCAAATGGAAGTAGAACACTTCAACAACTATATGTTTTTGACTAAGTGGACATCCAAAATTGAAGCCTTCTATAATTACAGCAGGCTCTCAAATAGTGCCATATTGCTATAACACTGATGAGAAAAAAGATCAATTTCCATCAGGATCATTGTCTGGGTTTGCTCATTGTCCACATCTCGCAGTGGTTTCCTTTGGGGCCTCTGGTTTTGTTTCAAAGACATGCACTTTAAGTTGGTTGGGGTGTTTAAATTGTCCCAGTCTGAGTGAGTTTGTGTATGTGTGAATGTGTAGAATGGCTGTGCATTAGCATGTGTGGGGTATGACTATAGGTGTGTATGAGTGTGTGGTGGCACCTCTCCCTGCCAGTATCTGCAGGAGATCAATGAAGCAATGAACCTCTTTTTTAAAAAATGTATTTATTATTTTTTTACATCATTCTTCATTTTGTACATTTTTTCATCTCAGCTTTAATCCCCATGAACTTCCCACCACCAATTCATGTGTCATCACCACAATCCCATGTTTTCTCACCCCAGTTTTGATCCTATTGCCCTCTCCACCCCCACAGAATGTCTCTGGTTTATAGTTGTTCGTTGATTTCTGTTTTTACTTTATTACAATTGCTTTCTTATTTTTTCTGGTCCCTTACACTCCTGGTGTCCCTGTGTGCCTCTCTAATTTGAGTCGATAATCCCTATCTCCTGCCAAGGGGTAGTTGATGGTCTTCAAAATGATGTCCTTTTCACTCAATGATAAACACACCCCAGATTTGATGCTGAGCCTAATACTGTGTGTTTTGAATGCTCATTTTGAATGGTAATGCCATTTTTCCTAGTTTCAAAATCAGCCTGAGTTCTGAGTGAAGGCATTCATATCACTGTCTCAACATTCTAAAAAACCTTTTCAAATTTTTATTTATTTATTTTTATGCCAACATTTTTAGATCATGGTCTTACTTGACACAAGTTAACTAGACTAATACTTTAAATCTCTTTTGCTGAGCACACCAACCCTTTCAACTTTCAAAAGCCACAATTTCTTTCAAAAATGTTAAAAAATAATGATGAACATTTTAACCTACATAGTAGTATGTTGGATTTGTAATAAAATATTGGGCAAATTCAAGCTACACATCCATTCCAGAGTATGCTAGATAAAAGAAAGAAATCCACATCTCCAAGGGTACAAGGACATATTTCCTATCTTCAGTTCTAGAATGATTGTTTTCATAAATTAAACTTTTAAAGTTTATTCACAGTTTTTGCTCATGTATGTTAACTCACAAATCTTTAAGGTTGAACTTAGCTAAAAAAAACTCCTGGAAGTGTCAATGACTCATTCTCAATATAAATAGTGTTCACAGCTATAATTTTATTCAAAACATTTGAGTAGTATAGAACATCAATCCCTTTCATTAACATTGTAACTTCATTGAACTTTACTTTTCAGTAGAGCTAATGAGAAGATAGGTAGTAGTCAACTTTAAAAAATGCCCCACATCCCTTGAATAAAATTTATTTCAAGACTTTTATAAAATAAATTTCCCACTTATACAGTAATTCCCCAGTGTCATGGACAGATTTTTGGACATTGTAACTTTAAGCATTCATTTTCCAGTTCAGGGTCACAGGTGGCCTGAGCCTATACAGCAAGGCAGTACCCAATTTGGACAGGATGCCTTCCACTACAGGGTCTCTCTCTCTCTTTCTCACACACACACACACACACACACCCCTCAGTCACTCTGCTCCACGAAGCTCTGTGATCTGTGGTTATTTATGTCTCTTTCTTGATGTGAAATTTCCTTGTTTTTAAATAGGAAAGCAAATTCCTATCTCACAGAGTTATGCTAGGGCTATCATAAAGCAATTATGAGACATTTTTTGTAAGGCATAGTCATAAGATTATTATTATCACGTATTCTTTCAAAATGAGACCTAATCATAGAGTCCAAGTAGGCAGTAGAATCAGACCCTTCAAATACTTTACTCTTCCTTACCAGCTGGATTCACTTACATAGTCATATACTCAAAATTCTGACCAAAGTCAGAAATTTTGCAGTAATTCCACTTATTCTATACCTTTAAAAAAAATTGCTGACAAGAGGAACCAGGAATATATTTACTACCCCTGAATCTAAACAAGATGGAATGCAGATGCCTGGCCTGGTGAAATCCTCATCTCCACTTTTTTCTTATTCTGTAATAATTTTCAAGCTAATATAAAGCACACTTAATAGTGTCTATCTTCTTGCAGAAATTTTTAATAATATAATAGTTTATTTTTACATCATTTTGTGCCTTTTTCTATCTCAGTTGTAATCCCCATGGGCTTCCCATCACTAAATCACCCATGTGCCATCACCATAGTCCAGTGCACATCTCTTCCCCCACCATTTTTGATACCATTCCCCATTCCACCCCCATAAATGTCTCTGGTATGTAGTTGTTCATTATTAGTAGTAATTTCTCATCTGGTCCTTTATTATCCTGCTATGAGTGAAACCATCCAGTATTTTTCCTTTTCTTTCTGGCTTATTTCACTAAGCATGTTCCTTTACAGCTCCATATTGCTGCAAAAGGCATGTGTCTATTTTTTCGATTGCTGAGTAATATTCCATTGTGTATATGTACCACATCTTTTTAATCCAGCCATCTACTTTTGGGCATTTGGGTTGTTTCCATGTCTTTCCAATTTTAAATAAAGCAGCAATAAACATGGGGGTGCAGGTGTCTTTCTGAATCAGTGTTTTTATGTCTTTTGGGTAGATATCTAGGAGTGGGATTGCTGGGTCATATGGAAGCTACATTTTTAGCAGTTTGAGAAACCTCCAAACAGTTTTCCATTGTGGTTGGACTAGTTTGCATTCCCACCAGCAGTGCACATCCTCACCAACATTTGTTTCTGCTAGTTGTTTTAAGATGTGCCATGCTCACTGGGGTGAGGTGATATCTCATCGTGATTTTAATTAGTCTCTCCCTTATTACAAGTGATGCTGAACGTTTTTTCATATGCTTGTTGGCCATCTGCATTTCCTCTTTGAAGAAGTGTCTTTTTAGCTCTTCTGCCCATTTTTTTGATGGATTGTTTATTTTTGTTGAGTTTCATCAGTTCTTTGTATAGCTTTGTGGTCAATCCTTTATCGCTCATTTTGTGTGAGAAAATTTTTTCCCAATCAATGGGATGCCTGTTTTTTTAATGTCTCTTTTGCTGTACAGAAGCTCTTTAACTTGATGTAGTCCCATCTATTGATCCTTGCCTTCGCTATCATTGCATTGGGTGCTGTATCTTCAAAGATGTTTCTGAAATGTATGTTGTATTGTGCTTTGCCCATCTTTGCTTCCAGGTATTTTATGGTTTCCACTCTTATGTCTAGATCTTTAATTCACTTCGAGTTGGTTTTTGTGTATGGTGCGAGGTAGTCATCTAGTTTCTTTTTTTCTTTTTTGCATGTAGCTTCCCATTTACCATCACCATCTGTTGAACAAACTTTCTTTGTTCCATTGTATCTTCTTTGCTCCTTTGTCAAAGATTAGCTACCTGTAAACCTGTGGGTTTATCTTCTTGCAGAATTTTATGTATTTTTGTAAGAGTATTACAGATGGGTCTTATACTTTTTATTCATATCCAAATAAATACTCAGCAATGAAACTTTTACCATCAAAGCTGTAGATTTATATGCAACCACATATCTTATTTCCATGTATCTTCCCTACAAATCCATTGAACTATTTCTAAGTACCCTCTTAGCTACTCATATATTTTTCAACATTGTCTGCACAGTCTTATATCTTGACACAGTCTCTTCCAAGATACTCTTAGACATTTCTCTGCTTTTTTTTTGGTCACTCAGTCTTCATAGCCATTTGCCAACTTTTCCTCCCTTTGCCAACTTTTCAATGCATTTCTAACCCCCAGACTTTGCAAAGTGCCTGTGAGGCAATTATTTTTTCCATCTTCAAGAATAAACAGAGGTTTTTTGTTTTCGTTTAGCATTCAATCAACTCTCATTCATAGAATATCTACTATGTACTTAGGCAGCTTTCTAAGTGCTGAAGAAATGATGAACAGCAACAGCCATAGTCTGCTCTTTAACAAAATTTCTGATTTCTCTGAGAAATGAACATTAGTCAAAAAAAAATCACAAAAAAACCCCTCAGAGTTAATATTACATAGAAATAAATGATGTGAAGGCAAGGCTGTGGGTTAGTGAGACTATTTCATGAAGAAACCTGACAGAGATTTGGGGAGAGGGTACAGGGAATAAGGATAGGTTTTGCTGAACACACCAATATTTGGAAGAGTGAAATTTACTAGATAAGATGATTGGTATAAGACCATCTGCAGGTGGTAAGAAAGGTCTGTTTCCAAGAGAATGTGACCTGGGCTAAAACACCAAGAATAGGAGTGATACAAAATGTGGTTGGAGATATAGGCAAAAGTTGGGCCACACAAGTTACAATAGGGTTGCCAAAAATTTGAGTCTTTCATCTAAGCCTAGTGGAAAACCACGAAAGGGTTTTAGACTGGGGTTGCAGGTTGAGGGAGCCATGCTCAATGGATTAGGATGAGAAAATTCATTTTCATAGGACACTTACATTTATTTTAGTGCATAAGCTATCTTGGTTTGCTGGCTTTCTGACTCAAGGTATAGGTCTGACAGCAAATAAGTGGGAACTGGCAACAGGAAAATTGGCCTGCCTTCCTTTGTAAAATAACTGCTTTAAATGAGTTTGTTATAGACTTTCAAGCAAATCAATCACATCAGACATTATGTTGGAAGCTGCTTCTCCTAGTAAGACAGTCTCAGGAGATTCAGGAGTTTAGGAATTTGGGCTGTTTCATTAAATCATTTAAATCCTCTGAAACATCCCAATTCCAAGTTTCAGAGTCCAATTCTTTCCCAATCAATTCCATAAATTTTTCTGGTTGTGAATATGAGTTATTTTAATTCATTTGGAATCATAATTCATATGAATTATTTTGATTCATTCTGTAGTCTGGAAAACACAGGAGTGCTGCCTTGGGCAGACACGAGTCACAATTTGAGAATTAATAAACTGCCAGATGTTGTTCAAAAGGTACTGGGCACTAAAAAGAACAGATTCCCACAATAATTATTACAGTAATTACTGTAACTCATGCATAGGTCATGGAATAGCCACAGCTGGACCGTAAACAATGGTTGGGGTTCAAATAATAGTTTCTGTGGAAAAATATGTATTACTTATAAAATGGTAATGACTCCTTTCAAATCATCTTGAAAAAATAGATTACTTGATAAATATTATTTTGAAGTATTAAAGCTAGACAAACACCTCATCCCTCACCTTCAAATAAACTCATTTAATAATGGCAAAGATATGGGAAAAACTCAATATCTATCAATAAGGTGCTAAATAAGTTAACACATTCGGAAAGATATCCAAGATACATTAATATGTGGGAAAAGGTAACTGCAAGACAATAACTATAAAAAATATAATGTAATTTCATTAGTCTAAACTCTATTTAATTATTCTGTATCTGGTAATATGTTTATATATGCAAAAACACTTTGAGAAAGATAGGCAATGTACCACATGAAACCAGGTGATGTCAGTGTACAGATGGGGCCAGTACTTTTACATTTTTTAAGTTTTTTTTTCCCCAATAAGCATATTGCTTTGATGTTTTTTTAAAAAGGAAATAAGTGAATACAGTTAAAAAAAATAAGAGGAAATGTTTAGAACCTAGAAGTTAGATATCAATTGAATTCAAGCCCAGTATACAGATAGGAGCGTCTGAAATGGATTTCCCCCTTCTGGTAATGATATATTTGGAGAGATCTGGTAGGCTGTTTCTAAGGAAACTCAGCACTGAAGTCCAAAACCGTCATCTCTATCAAAAAAGGGAGTTGGTCTGCGTTATGGGAAGATAAAAAGGGGAAGTGAACTGAATATTACATTAATAACAAAAGTAAACATCTTTGTTTGAAACAACAATCCTGCAGCTATTGAATCTCAGCAGACAGAACCAGACGAGAACAGGACTAACTGCCCAGATAAGACCTTGCCAAAAGTGAAAGTATCAGCAAAAGGAAATGTATGCTAGTCTAAAACTCAATTAATTTCATCAAGAGTATCATTGAAAACAAATTATCATGTCCGATAACACAAAACCCTAGCAAGCCAAAGGACACAGATAACACTCAAGTTCAAAGGCTTGCAGTTTACTTTGTTTTTAGTAAGCTACGTTTTCTCTAAACCTAAGAGGAATAATTAAAGGATGTTTCCTGTGCTGTTTCTGGTATTAATTAAAGCTGTCCAGTGGTACCGATATGAGAACAATAGTCGTCGAGCCAGCCAGTTTCATGTGAACCGCTTGTTGCAAATCAACTAAGGAATGTACTTTTGGGTAGTAACTGGATTTCACTTGTTCGTATTCGGAATCAAAGCAAAGTAAAGTGTATCTTTTTTTTCTCAATAATTATCCTTTGTCTTTCCCTTGGTAAAAGTAAAGAAAAAAAGAAAAAAAGTAAGAAACCAGCTAAACTCAAGTGTGCTTTCTGCCACACACAGGTAGGCGTTGCTGGGAAGGTACTTGTCTTCCCGCGGGAGCTGGTGGCCGGCGCATATCTGATTAGCATTGTTTGATCGCTAAAATGTGGTTGTTTTTGCTTTTGCTTTTTGGTGTATTGAAGAAAAATGTAGAGTTGAGGAAACAGCTCAGGAATGAAGGCTGTGGTTCTGTGTTCTCACTCCCAACTGTGACTCATATCTCTAATGAGGCTGCGGCTGGCCACTGAACGCCTATGTCTCAGTGTCTTCATCCATAAAATGGAAATGGCAGCTCCACACACTTTGAAAGGGTATTTTCAGGGTGAAGAAATATGAACTAAGGCTGGACAGAGAGAGAGACAGAGCTAGATACCTCTATGTCTAGAAATGTCCATCTCCATAGTCACTCTTTATCTCCATCACTGCATCCCTTGGTAATAAAGGCTGCTTCATGACAAAACAAATTGTCATAAAGGAGGAATATCTGGGGGGGCAGGAGGAGGGATTTGAAAAAAGTATCAATTTTCATTTTCCTGGGTGGGCCTCAAAGATCCAAGGCAATTACTGGAACTAAATAACCTCTCCCAGTCTTTTCCAGTTCTATTATATTATTTCATAGTGATAAGTTCTAAAAGATTGTCTGGATTCTATCGACTACAATTTACATATTGTTCATGCATCAAAAGACAATAATTACCATAGTTCTTGTGTATTCTATATATTGGAAAAAATACTGCTGGGCTACAAAAATCTGTTTGAAATCTCAACCACTATAGCTCTTACAATCCTCAGGAAATGTTCTAATCTCCTGACTTATGAACATGAATTTCAGCAAAGACATTGATTTACTGTTTCCAATGAAAAATTTAAAGGAGTCCAAAGATCTTAGAAGAAAAAGATACAGAAATTGTTTTCAAATACACATCAACACACACACACATTAACACACATACAAATAAAATAATTTAATGAACATATGGATTTTTGCAAGTACTGAAGTATGCTGCCAATTTTGCAGTTAATATTTCTGGAAGTCAACATATGCTGATCACCATGTGTTTATAAAACATTCTCAATAGTGAAGACAAAAGATTGCTCTTTGGCACGTTTGCTGACCACATGGATAATTATATCAGATTCTACTTCACTAAAAAACCAAAAGTAAAGTAAGGAAGACTCTTGAACAGTTTTGTATGATTTGCATTAATACCACAGGGCTCCTGACGTAATGGCGCTCTGTGTGAACAGCACACCAACTTACAAACAAGCGAAAATAGCCCTTTAAGTATTTAGTAATTGTAAAAATATTTGGGAAGATAAAAACGTGGGATTTTGTGTGATTTTTCCAATGACAGCTGGAAATATGATTTTTCTTTACTTCAGGAAACTAAAACCTCTGGGATTTTTCAAATGTTTATTTTGGACCAAAGTTATGAAAACATTCAGTATTTACCCCAATGCCATTTGAAGCTCATGTTTTGTACGTTTGGGTCATTTGGGCTTGAGATGTGCTCAAGTAAATTTTCACTTGAGTAGCTGTCGCTTTGACTGGGAGCAAAACACTCCTTTGTCACAGTCTTGCCACGGTAGAGAAAAATGTAAACCATGAATTGGTATTTTTCAAAATGTCTTCTTTCAAGTTTGTGAAACTTTGGGTAGTTCCTGAAATCAGAAAGTTAAGATTTTCCTTAAATAAAGGCATTGGAGTTCACCTGGAAGATGCACTTTTTTCCACTTCCTTTCAGAAGCTCTGGATCTCAAGCTAAGTTTCCCAGGAGATACAGAGAAAGCCCTGCAGTGATGCTTCTGCCTTCTCTAACCAGGATTCCTATCAGAACGAGGGAAAGAGTCTCTGAGGATACCTGGAGTAACACAGCATTTTCTAACAGATCCTCATTTATCTCAGCTTCCATGAGCTACATCTGTGCCTTCTTCCCATTCACCTATGGGCAAGTCTGGCAGAAACATTTTGCTGGGAGGTGTTTATCTTCATTCATTTCAGCATCTTAAATATATACTTTCCACACTTGATTCAGATAGTGAAGAAGTAGGTTTGAGAAAGACAAAGGTTGAACCCAGGGAGCCAGCAAATGTAGATAAAACAGAAGGAAGTGAGAAATATTGGACTGTGGAAGCAGGTATTTGTTGAGCCCAAAAGGTGAGAAGTTCTATAGAGATGAAACTTTGTTTTTCTAGAGAAGGATCCTATGTCAGCCCACAAGTCTCACAGCAGTTCAGGGGGGAGGTGGCTTTATCTCTTCTCCAAGTGCCATTCCCCCAGTGGGTGTCACCATAAGCAGACTCTGGTAAAGCTTAGAGTTAGTTACTTGCAGATATGTAGGCAGTAGCTAGGTACCTAAATGCTCAGATGTGACAGAGATGGATATTGGGACTTTCTGCCGTAATTTTAACCCAAATCTTACCCACTTCTTGAGTCATCATCTACAGTTAATAGCAATAGCATGACTTTTAGCCAAGGAGTCATGTCTTCGGTAGAAAATTAATGTGAAAACCCAGTATATAAAACAAGTGAGATGGATGAAGCAAATGAAGTAGAGTTTTCCTTGGTACATGGTGTAATGGGAGCTTGAGACCTAGCTCGCTTGACCTTAAATCATATCCTGAAGTCTGTCATCATGTCACGATTTAAGATCATTGTTATAATCAAACACCCATGCTTTTGACTCCACATACACACCTACTTATGATGGATGCTCTTTTGTCCCATGGTGAATAATAACACATTAGTGACTAATACAGGCCTGTCCATGCTTTGTATCTTTTCACTCATAAATGCTTAAGACATACCTGTCACAAGTGCTTAAGACATAACTAACAGGGATTCAGTGATGAGTCATGTGGCCATGGTCCCTGCAGAGAGAATGGGACTGCAGCATTACTCTTCAATGGATGGCAATATGATGGCAAGGCCCTCAGCACACCCATTCTCATCTTCCCTCTCCCACTTTGACCTCTGAGTTTTTCCTTACCAGCATCTAATTCAGGATCTCTGGATGCTTTAATGGTATCTTCATTTGAATTTTGAATAATGATGTTGACTTGAGGGGGCAATGGATCATGTCACAAATCCCAAAATTCCTCAATTGTTAGTTCCTGATGGTGATGTGACAGTGTTCACAGAAATACCTGGGCTGCAGGGACAGGAACACCAGTGAGTATACTTCTAGTCCTGCCCTCTTTTCTCTGTTCAAAGCACTTCCAGGGACCAGGATCAGTTCTGGGAGCCACACAGTAAGGAAATTCACCAAAGAGAAAGCATCTCACAATGGTAAAGTAGGACCATGGCAGAACCATAGGCCATTTCAGTGAAGAGTAACTAAAAGGAGTAGGAATATTTTTCCCTTCACTTGGTGTTTGACAGAGAGAAAAGAAAGGAAATATTCAAGTGATTGGCAATCATCTGATAAATCTATTGTACTGAAGAGGGGAGAGCTTGATCTATACGCTCTTCAAGGCAGAGCCAGGATCTGTGGGTGAATATTCAAGAGAAGACCACTGGGGTTAATAATAGAAAGCTGTTCCTATGTATTAGTGTTCAATATGTGGAAGGACTACCTCAAAACAGGACTACCCTGTAACTGGGAATGTTCAAGTAGGTTTAACTAAATAACCATGAGAAGCTTGAGATTTATTTTTTTTTTTTACCTATTAACAAAAATAAAACAAAAACCAGAAAAACAATAACAAAAAAATCCTGAGATTCTTTTAACGAGTATCTGTGTCCACATGTCATGAAGATGTGAAGAGACAAAGAAAGGAAGGAGAGATGCTTCTTCCCTTAAAATGCCATCTTTTGAGGAAACCAAGATATAATCAAATAAATAATGGCATTATTGTATGTAGTATATGCAGTCAAAGAAAGGAAATTCTAACTATCCATACTAGAGAAAATTTGATGCTTATGGTAAAGGTGGAGAATGAAAATGGAACTGGAAACATCTTTAGAGACAATGTGATGTTTGAAGACATTTGAAGATAAGTAGGTGTTTTTGAAGACTGTGGCATTCAGTGAGTGCCAAGGTCTCCAGCTACATACGAAAGATATTCAAGAAAATAGTGGAAGAGGGGTGTGTGTGTGCAGAAGGCCTGGCAATAGCAAGAAAATGGCTTATTAGGGAACCAAATAGGTTGAAATATCCAGCACATGGAGTGGTGGGGAAACTGCTAGATAAGAAGTGGTAAAGACCAGAGGAAATGGGAGCCAAAGATCTTGAAGAGAAGGAATTCTCTCACATGGTAAGAGGAAATGTGAAGGGGTATTGACAGAGTCAGATTAGTCAGTGAGATAAATGTGGCTGATGACAACATATTTATCATTGAAGTTAGAGATGAACATCTTGGAGTAAGGGCAATGAAGGTATGTGAGTGGGTTGCATAAACAGTTACTTAGGATGAGCATAATTTTGGGAAATATGAAGGAAGAATTCAATAATGGGTAGATTGAGAAACCCAAATGAGAGGGAAATGTGTGTTATCAGTGCTCCTGGCTTTGTGGTTTTCAGATGTGTGGGCAGTATCTAGATGGCCCCTGAGGCCTCCTGGAAATTTAAGATTCCCTGCTCCCTTGTTTTACTTTTTTGGTGCAGAGGGGAGCTAATACCTTTCATTTTTTGCATATACCAGATAATTTATCAAGTAAAATTAGATAAGTCAATGGTTTCTTGGTATATTCAGAGTTGTCCCATTGTAATCACCATCAACTTTAGAAGGCTTATGCCCCTTACCTAAAAGAAATTTGTACCATAAGCAATTATTTTTCCCTTTGCTCCAGCTCCTAGAAACAACTAATCTATTTCTGTACCTATAGGTGTGTCTATGCTGGACATTACATATAAGTGGAGTCATACAATATGTGACTATTTCTAGATAACTTATTTAACATAATATTTTTAAAGTTTGCCCTTATTACAGCATGAATCAGTCGTTTCTGCCTCTTTATGACTGAAAAATATTCCATAATAGGAATATACCACACTAAAAAATCTATTAATCAGTTAATGGGTATAATGATATTTCTACTTTTGCCTGAGTGATGCTGCTAAAACATTTATGTACAAGTATATCTGAATATTTTTTGACCATCAGTGCCTAGGCTGCCATCTTATGTATTCATTGTATCTCAAAACTACTACAATTCCAACTATGGAATTTTCATCTCAATAATCTCTAAGTATAAAATAACAGCACCCTTTAGGGTATCTCTCTAGATCTTTATTTTCTTACTGAGGGAGGTCTAACCTGAAGGTTCCAAGACATGAAGCAGATCTGAAGAGGTTCTATTTACTGTTGTCCTCATAAATCATATATATCTGCATATATTTGTGCATGTATACATATACCTACATATATTTACAGTGTTTATAAACAGATTACATACATTATGATAGTATGTTATTGTTTTTTCATTTGATTAAGAGAAAATCTTTTTCCCTCTAGCTGTGGGCTCATAGCCATCTCATCATCTTGAAATGATTCTCTGCTCCTGTCTGCTCTACCTTATAAGGACAAGTTAGGCCAGAGATCCAGTAAAGCAGCAGATGTCTTTTCCATGGTCTAAGAGTGATACTTGGTCAAGACACTCTTGGGGAGAACAGGGAGACGGAATATGGTGAACTTTTTGCCTTTCTGAGGTGCGATTCAGCAGTCCTGAATAGGGAAAAGAAGACCCACACTCGAGTACAAGTCTTTTTACTTTAAGACAGGGCTGACACAAGGGGATTTGTTCATAGGAATCTGTCTTAAAAAGCATTTCTACTAGACATTATATATGGTGACTGAGTTTTATAGATCTCCATCTCTGGGAGGGCCTTTTAAGCCACATTTAGTGTCACTAAGGAAAGAAGAAACAAAATTCCTGGATCTTTACGCCTGCAAGGTCACTGCCGGTGGCCCTGTGATTAACTCTTCACTAAGACCTCTTCTTCCTGGGGAGGCGCTTTCAGCTCTGTTCTCAAGAGTTGCTTGTGTGCTTTTGCACAGTTATTTTCCTTACCACAAATCTTGATGCAGGGTCTCTCTTACTCTCTAACTTCTCCTCCATGCTGCAGTGAAAACCTACACAGACCTAAGGAAATGGGGAAAAGATGGAGTTAAGACAGAAACTAATTCAGAAAGGTTTGAAAGATTTCTTCTTGAGGAACTTGACTCTTGTCTGCCACAAGTCCTTCCACATTGCCCCAAATCTAGATTATTCTGTGTTGCCTGTTTCCCAACTGCCCAGGAGCTTACTCTCTATTCTCTTCAGTGAACCAGATGTGAGAACATTTACCCAGTTCCCATGGGAGAGAGGGGCTCTCATCCAGGAGTGATTTATAATCTTGTTTAGAGATCAGCACTTTATAAGACACTCCCAACATCCACCATGAAATGTTCTTACAAATTACAGCAGGATTCATGTTGACATTATCTATTTTAGTAACTATCAGCCAGTAGATATGGCTATATCACCACTTCTCCTAAAAGTGGATCTGTGAAAAGACAAAATTTAACTCATCCAGAATAGAACTGGGTAGGTGAGAGGACAATCATGATCAGAAGCAATTCAAAGTGTCATAAATTGTTATCTGCCTATGGCCATACCTAAATCTTGCAGCTAGTTCCTAAGGGTTTTTATAATAAATGTTTTTAGAAGAAGTAACACTCTCAGTAAGTTTTAAAAATAGTTTTAAATGGTGAATGAGGACTTCAGTTTCCAAGGAGGATGGAGTAGGAAGCATACTACCACTTTAACAGCTAAAAGAACCAGATAATTTGGAATACATATACAAAATTTAGTATATTTTAAAACACACAAATATATATTTACATATTAATATATTAATAATTTTAAATATAGAACATATATATTAAACTTTATAAATTTGACTTATAAAAATACACATTGACCCTTGTTTATTCACAGATTCCTTATTTGGAAATTCATGTAGTAGTAATTACTTACTAGTGATGTGTCATGAATGCAGCTCATAGATGTTTGGCAGGTGGCTTGTCCTCTTACTTCTTTCCTAATATCCTAGGAATATCAGGAAATGTTGGTCTAGCATCTTTTCCATAAAGTCACATTAAAAGTTCAACTTGGCTCTCCCTTGTGGCGCAGTGAGTTAAAGCACAGCACTAAGAAACTTAAGCCACTTCTGCATGAGTTCCATTTCTGCCTGCCCCGGAGGTGACCACATGGCACGGCAGACCTCTCCTGACCCGCCCGCTGCTCCCCTCAGCAGTGTACTTCGTTGATCTGCCTGTTCTGCTCCCCACTCTGTCTCTGGTGAATCCTCTCACGCTTCGTATCTCTGGCCTGTACCCCAGTTCTATATGAATAAATAAATAAATCTTTAAAAAAAAAGTTCAACTTATCCAAGACATTAAAGCCACTTTTGTTCATCTTCTGATTTTTAAGCATGATAATTTAAAAATCCCATACTCTTGATGAAAACAAAATTGGGACAAAGCAGCAAAAACAGGTTTATTATTCACAGTTGCCCTTCCAGTTCCTCCTTAGTTAAATCATAGTCTTTATGCTCAAGCTCCCTTTTGGTGCCATAGGTTGCCATATTCTTTGGTTCTAACTTTTGAGAAACTACAGATCAGTGATCTTCCTAGCTTGTGATCCAAGCTATCTATCTTGTCAAGAGAAAGGAATTTGGTACCTACTAGTTATGCCACATCTTTCCTATGTCCTTTCAGGTTTCATTTTATTACCTGAGTCACTTCCCATATTCTTGGGGTCTTCTAAAAGAAGTCCTTGATTCCTCTTCTGATTCTATGTCACTTCTCTGCAGTGCAGCCTTACTGGGGGATAAAAAGCATCTCTTGAAGATAGAACTGAATCTAAATCAACACTACATTCATGTTTTAAATATTAAAAACCATAATTTTAGAATAAGAAATAGGTTAGGTTAGGAATAGAATAGGTTTGTTACTCAATAATTGTAGGTTCTATTAATAGAATAGAATTCTATAGATTCTATTAGTAGAATAATAGATTCTATTACTCATTATTGGAGAGACTTGAAGGAAGCTTGACATAACCTCTATGAAATCACTTCTGTGAAAGGGAATAATGAAGCCTACTGTGCAATGATGAAGCAAGAAGCAGATCATTCAGGCAAGATGGAAGGGTGGTGCCTGGACAAAACAGGTGCTCAAGCAGTGATAGCTTGATCTTCTTAGAGACGCTTTGCTAATAAGGAGCAGAGTATCATGGTTTAAAATAAACTACTGGGCCCTGAGCCCTCCCTGGCAGCACAGTGGGTTAAAGCACACTAAAAAGCTAAAGCCACTTCAGCATGAGTTCCATCCCCTGCCAGAGGTGATCCACGTGGTAGCAGACCTCTCCTGACCCGCCCACTGCTCCCCTCAGCAATGTATTTCCTCGGTTGACCTGTTCTGCTCCCCATTCTGCCTCTGGTGAATCCTCTCATCACCCTGCACCACTGTTCTGAATGCATAAATAAATAAATCTTAAAAATAAAATAAAATAAACAACCATTGTCAATTTCTGTGGAAGCCAAGAATCACTTAATCAGGGGGACATCCAGCATTGTATAGCAAGCACCCAATATATTCTATTGTTACTATGAGTGGTAACAGATACTATTTCCTGTTTATTTAATGAAATGAATGTCTTTAAACAGTTCATGAAAGTCATCGTCTCAAGTGTTCCTTGTGATCTGATACTCTCAAGTATAAAATACAGTGTGCAAGAAGGAATACACAGCAGTAGACCACCATATTAAAAACCATTAAGTAGAAAGTCAAGGCTTTGACCCTGTCATGGTAAATGGAGCATCTAATATGACTTTGATTACCAGAATATCTGAATCATCAAGGACTAAATCGATTCAATGTAATTTTTTATTGAGCATTTTTGTGGCATTCAGAACCTTTGAAATTGGTAGCCTAGAGAAGCTCCTTGAAGGAAGAACCAGGACGTTATTTTTTCATTATCTGTTTATATATACTTAGAGAAGTAGGAGCTCAATAAATAGTCATCGAACTTAGAAGACCAGGGGTAGGAGAGAGTGGGAAAGGATAAGCATGTAGCATGCATGTCAGTTAAATCTTCTGACTATTGATTTCATTAATAAGAACATCACTTTACTAACCCACAATCGAAGACATAGACATCATTAAAGATAATTTCCTTGATATGCCATGTGTATAGCAGAAATTCTTCATGAAATGGAATTTCTGTGGTTCTGTGGCCTAGAGGGTCACTGTATTATTTTCTCATCTGTATGAACAGTGATTGCTAAAGATGATAAAAGTGCAAAATCTAGAGTTTCTAAGTGTACTGGCCTTCCCCAAATTTGGCAGTGTTACTCTCACAACATCAGCACTTTAGAAAATTATATGTTGACTCCATAACTGACTTTTTGTATAACAGATTCAGACTTTAGAGCAGTATCAGAGGAACCATCACTTCAAACTATCATTTTATAGCTGTTTTTCACACAATTAAACTTTGACATCATCACTTTATTTGTGCCCAAAACAGCATATATGGAAATAATATATAATGTGTATACAAACATACATAAATATAAACATACATAAATATAAACAACATATAGTTTAGTTTTTTATATATATAATGCTACTACTAGTAATAAGATGCATAGTTCGAATAAACTTCCTGAAATTGAAACAACAAAAACAATTACTAGGTATTTCAAACCACTGGATAACCCAAACAAATCCAAAGTATTAATCTCCAGTTAGAAGTTTATTGAGGGCCTCCCTGGTGGTGCAGCGGGTTAAAGCACTGCACTGAGAAGCTAAAGCCAGTTCCACATGAGTTCGATATCCACCTGCCCCGAGGTGACCCACATGGTGCGGCAGACCTCTCCTGACCCGCCCGCTGCTCCCCTCAGCAGTGTACTTCGTCGATATGCCTGCTCTGCTCCCCACTCTGTCTCTGGTGAATCCTCTCGCCACTCCCTGCACCTCTGGCCTGTGCCCAGTTCTGTATGATTAAATAAATAAATCTTTTTTTTTTAAAGAAGTTTATTGAATCCTAGTTGATCCAACATAAAAGATTAACTATAAATAAATGGTTAGGTATAATTGTGAATTTGTACATATATGACTCCTCAAAAGCATATTTTGTAAAAAAGGGTAAAAACACCTGTAGTTAAACAAGAGGATTGTACAAGCAATAGCAAGAAAGGCTTTAGAAGTTTTTGGCTATTTTTCTACTTTCTGCAATTTTTTTTTTCAACAAGAGCTTAAAATATTGATTAATTCCATTGGAACACACAAATATTCTCTTTCTAACACCAAGGTAGAAACAAAGTGAGACTTTTAACATTTCAATGAGATTGTGATGACTTTTGAGATGGAAAATGTCCAGCCCTATGGACCCAACCCTTGACTTCACCCTTACCGAAGCTAATGGCTAATTGAAGACAATTTGAGAGAGGCAAATGCAGCAAAATGACACATGTTGAAAAGAAACGATGAGTCTTCATATCTATTACATTACTTCACTCCTTTGTCAAAAGCCAGGCTGACACTCTCCCTTCGCAGGTGTTGTTTTTCGCCAACCTTTGCTCATGCCAACTCTGAATGTCTATCTTTCCCAGAGACTCCAACTGTGGCCCGTGCAGTCACTGGTACACGGCTGCAGAGCACACTGCACCCCGAGAAGACTGGTTGGCCCAGGGCTGCCCTGGAATGCACAGCCCAGGCTTTCTTTGTCTTTCTAGAACATCTGCTTAGGAAGGAGGTGGGAATTTTCCCCCAATGATGTTTTATTTTGGTGTTCCTCTTTTGGCTCCAAATTTTTCATATTTGCTAACCTAAACTTACTCTAACATGCTTTTGTGAATTTTTGTTTTGAACCAGACACATCAAATTTAACCTAGTGTTCTTGGGAAAATCATAAAATGACTGCTTAAACTGTTTTTTTTTTATTGAATTAGAACATATATTACAACATCTGTTTCATAGTTACTATAATAAATAATGTTTCACTTTTCAAGACTGAGTTATAAAAATAATTGATTTTGACATTAGCCCATCTATTTAATATGGTCTATAAAATGTTCAGAAAATTCCAAATAGTACAATGACCTAACAAAGGAGCCAATCTGCTAGCTGGATGAGGACTTCAGCACTCTGGGGGACCCTACAGAAACACAGTTATAAGGACTATCGGATAGTATCAGCTGTCTAGTCCAATGTTTGTTTTTCCATCCAGATAGCTTAGTGTAGAAGTCCTGTATTTGTTTCTATGGTTATAAACCATCCCGCCCTTCTGGACATTTACATTGAATCAGTCAACCAGCCTGCCAGTTGTACACAAAAGAGTCTGGGAGTAATTAAAATGAGTTATAAATTTTTTTGCTATTGTGCCACTTCTTTGTCAGACTTTAACCAAACCAACTTATTTGAGACAAGACCAACATATCTAAAATTATAAAAACTATCCCAACAACATAAAACATATTAGTAATTAACTCCAGCTATTACAGGCACTGAAGATCAGTTGCCCCTCTATGTTCTTCACTGCTCTGTTTGCCACAGGAATGCAAGGGAGTTCATGCAGACCTGGGCAGTGGGAAGCAAGTACAGGATGAGGAACACTAGTGACTCCTGGAAAAGAACTCTTTCAGAGAAGAGGATCTTTGTGAGCTCCAATATCCACTAAACGGCCTCACTCACAGTGAAGAAGCTCTTGCAATCACCACAATTCTGGTTTGACACAGAGAGAGAGAGACTTCAGAGATCAGATTACTAACTTCTGACCCATCTGGGAATGTCTGTCCTGAGGATGAAGGATCGATGGGGGAGTAGATGGGCTCAAAGTCATTCATTTTTATTTTTTATATATCTATTTACGTTATTGTTCATTTTATAACAATGTTTACTTCCCTCCTCCCCTTCATGTCATCACCATAGTTCCCCATATTCTTCCCTCCTTCTGATCCCTTGTGTTCCCCTCCCCTGTAGTCTCTCTAGTTTATAATTGTCTGTTTTGTATCGTTTTGTTATGTTTTGTATTGTAATAACAACATACTTTTTTTCCCGATCTTATTTGGTCCTCTTAAATTCCTCCTATAAGTGAAACCATTCAATATTTTTCTTTCTCCTTCTGACTTGCTTCACTGAGCAAATCCCTCCCAGCTCCATCCATATTGCTGCAAATGGCATGAGTTTATCATTTTTGATTGCTGAATAGTATTCCATCACACACACACACACACACACACACACACACACACACACACACCACCACCACCACATCTTCTTGATCCAATCACCTAGTTTTGAACATTTGGGTTGTTTCTAGGATTTACCTATTGTGAGTAATGCTGCAATAAACAAGGGTTGCATGTATCTTTTTGAGGTAATGTTTCAAAGTCATCTTTGTACAGATCACATTTAGTGACCACAAGCTTCAAGAAATTTTAATGAACAATCTTGAAGATCAAACCTAAAATAGCAGTGGGATACTTCTTTAAATAAAAGAATTCACTAAAATTTCTGTGTTTTCCCTGTGTTTAGCAAAATATTTGATCATTTAAAATATGTACATACAGCATTTCAGAGGAATTTGTAGTCTTCATCTATGACTGAGAATAAAATTTTCGGACCTCTCTGTTGGCACAGCCAGTTAGGACGCAGCAATGCAAGTGAGCCATAACCGCTTCAGTGCAAGTTCGATCCCACTGTCCTAGACAGTTTTATACTTGAAGCTATGATGGGTAGAAAAAAAATCTACTCATTTTAGAAATAATCTCCTAATTATTGTTTATTCATTCAAAACATATACCCTCTTATTAAAGCTTAAAAGAAAGCAATTAGCAAGATTGTGCCAATTCTTCAATGTAGACTCAAGAATGAGTTGTTCAGAGAGCGATTAGACTTATTCCACAGTGACCGTTGGTTCTGATAATAGTAAAATGTTATGTGTTGAGATACAGAATATGTTTATTGAGGTATTTAATTTTTTAAGATTTATTTATGCATATAAGAGCTGAGGTATAGGCCAGAGGTGCTGCAGTTGAGAGGATTCACCATAGACAGGGTGGAGAGCAGAATTGGCAGAGCTGCCGACACACACTGCTGTGGGGAGCAGTGGGCAGAACAGCAGAGGTCTGCTGGGGAATGAACTTGTGCTTCAGTGGCTGCCAATAGCTTCATAGCACTGAGACTTAACCCCTAACACCACCAGGGAGTCTCTATCAAGCTATTTTAAAACTAAGTTAGCTCTTAGCTAGATTTTTCCTTTTAAAAAAATGAGTATTTTAGTCATAGCATTTAGTCTTATTCATTAAGATGCTGAAATGACAAGTCAATTAGAAACCAAAAGGAAATTTTATAAAAATCCAAATTCCTTTCACTCTAGGCATAAAAATGTTCATAACACAATGATAAAAATCAGATTTTTCTTTGATTTAAAATTCGGTCACAGCATTTAATGTAGAAGTGTATGGAAACTGATATCAGAGAATAGTATAAGTTGGAAATCCAGAAGTTGATCACAGCCCTTTATTTCAAACTTGTTCCTTCAGATTTCATATTGCCCTGTGCATATGGAACCATATACGGGTTTTAAAGGAAGATGCATCAAGAGTGATTCTGCCTTGCACACATGAATGAAAATATGTTGTAGAAATTTTGAATGAACAGATGATTAAATTTTTACAAACCCAGGTAGAAACAGAATATGAGAAATGAAACTCAATTCAGCTTTCATTTTATAGAAAAGGAAGCAGCACCCAGAGAGCCCAGTCTAGCAGTCCTTCTATATCGTATTCCCAAGAAATTAAAAAAAGTTGTATTTTTTCCACTGGCATGTCCCTTCTTGTTTATACTTCTTCCAATTAATAATGACCTCAAGAGACAACAAATGAAAAGGGTCTTTTTTTTTTTAAAGATTTATTTATTTGTGCATATAGAACTGGGGTA
>NW_004567114.1:35967455-36021161 GCF_000260355.1 Condylura cristata | reverse complement strand
TTTTTTTTGAATCTTCATAAAGGTAAATGTCTTAATTGCTTAAAACCCAGATCTTCTCCTTTCAGGTATGTACAGATTGGCTACAGTTTCCCTCCTACTTGCCCTGCTTTTACACTTTCGCTCTGAGTGAATGTTTCATTTACCTGGTTCCCATTTCATACCAAAATGAAGTCAGCTGCTAGGGATTGACAGGTGGGATGGACCTACCTCCACCACCAAGGTTCTCCAGCAGGTGAGCAAAAAAAGAAGCATTCATCTCCTTCCTTCACACTCTTGTTCCCACAGTGATGAGAGTCTCAAATTCCAAACAATAAATTGCCCCAGATTTTACCAGAGACTTGTGGATACTCAAGACAGGCTAGTAGTTTGGCATTCATAAAAGTGATATTTTCAATTATTTTTTTCCACATTACCTAGAAGAGCAGCTAATTGCTAGAGAAAAGGAGTAAAAGGAGACTAATGTCCTTGTTTTGGTGTATTTTGTGGACATTGGGCACACTTTTTATATTAAAAAGGACAGACGGCCCTCCCTGGTGGCGCAGCGGGTTAAAGCACAGCACTGAGAATCTAAAGCCGCTTCCGCATGAGTTCGATTCCTGCCTGCCCCGGAGGTGACCACATGGCATGGCAGACCTCTCCTGACCCGCCCGCAATGTACTTCGTCGATCTGCCTGTTCTGTTCCCCACTCTATCTCTGGTGAAGCCTCTCACCGCCCCTGAGCCTCTGGCCTGTACCCCAGTTCTGTATGCACAAATAAATAAATCTTTTAAAAAAAAAAAAAAAGGACAGAGTAGGTTGAGGATAGAGCTCCAACTAATGTCTGTATTTTCCCAGGTCTTTACTTTGATGAACCTTTCTTCTTTCAAGATCTGTCATCAATCTTTGGTGTATTGGAGTCCGTAATGGATAGTGTTGTAACAAGATTCTAGTCTGTATTCTCTTCTTTAAATTCTTTCTCTGTCATTCGGAATTCTTTCATTTCCTAAGTTAACTACTTCTATATTTTGGTTTCTTTAACATGAAGTCATTCAAAATGAGGTGAGTTCTTTGATTCTATAACTTCAGCAAACATTCATAGTGATTATTTGATGGGCTCCAAATAGATCAAAATGAAAATTATTGGTCTATAGTCTTTTTATGAATATTCAAACATTTGGTCAGTCTAGTGTTCATGGGTAATTTTTTGCTTTGTGGGATAATAGACTCTCATTTTCCTTTTACCATGTTGCAAATACAGAATCCTTAGAAGACTTGATGTTTCCTTTATTCTCTCCATCCTTGCCATACTCACCACCTGCTTTCTTTTGCTGTACACAGTCCCTTCAACAACATAAGGAAGATGTCTCACAAAGATCAAACTAATTAAGTATAAAAGGTCATTAAGAGAAGGAAATTCCATAAATAACTACAGGACAATGGAAGTATGAGCAACAGGCTTCATAAGCGTATAATAAAAGGAGCTTGTTTCTGTCAGAAGACTCTGTACATGAATGCTTTATGCACTAGTAAGTATTATTAGTTGATTTTATAGATGAAGACACTGACAATAGAGAGGAGTACATTCCCAAAGTCACACACCACACTGAAGGAAGAGCACAAGTACTTGAGTGAGTAGACACCCTTCAAAGCTACATTTATACAAAGTGTGTTTTCGGATGAATAAAGAATAAACAATTATAAAACTGTGAATAAAATCAAAACTATTAAAACTAACAGCACCAGTTATTTCTCTATTTCCAGAAAAGGTCTGAAAGAGGAGAAAGAATAGAGAAAAATAGAAAGCAATATCTTAGATCTGGATGTCAAGTAATCAAGACATTGACCTTTATGAAAAAAAAAATACTTAAAAGCCCTTTTCATTTGTTGTCTCTTGAGGACACTGTTATTAGGAAGAAAATAGAAAACATCTTGTCTGATCTGTTTTAAGACATTTTTAGATTATACTTATGCAAATAAATCCATGAACCAAAGTAAAAATTATATAATTTAATATCAACTTGATTTTTATCCCTTTAAAATATTATACAACCCTGCTGTCTCCACAAACTCATAAGTTGATACTTTGCTTCATAGTGCTGGGACATTATATCACTCATATAACTATTGAATGAATATATGAAAAGTAGACAGATATTGATAACTTTTAATATAAATATCACTGTTGTGATGTCAGCAAAGAACAATTAATTTGGACAGTGTCCCACAATTAGTTCATGGCAGATCTGAGAAGTTCAACTTTCCTTCTGTAAGGAAGGAAATACAGCACCTTTCCGTAGATCCAGCAAATACAGAATCTCCATTTTGTTACATTTCCAGAAATGTTTATGTGTCTCGTAATGTTTCTACTTTCCTGCACTGCCTAGGTCTACCTTAAATGCCTCAACTCATGAAACCATGGTTTTTTTTTTCACTAGTTCAGCAATGAAATCTCATTTCACTGTGACATCGCTAGTGATATTCTTTCAGTCAGTGTATTTTGTAATTTCAGTCCAATTTTGAGTTCTGTGAAGGCAGAGGTCTTTTTTTTTTTTTTTTCATTTTTGCATGCCCTCAGAATCTTCTGCTGTGTTGTCCACATAGTTGGAGATACTTAACAATTTTAAGCAAACTGATTATGATGAAACAACATTATTGCTGCCACTTAGTGATTGGACATCAAGAGCCACCAAGAAGTTTTCCTTAATTGTACCACCAATATTTCATCTCTATAAAGATCACCAAAGAAATAATAAAAATTATTGATAAAATTAAAGCATCTCAGCCCTCCCTGGTGGTGCAGCAGGTTAAAGCACAGCACTAAGAAGCTAAAGCCACTTCAGCATGAGTTCGATCCCCACCTGCCCTGGAGGTGATTGACATGGCACGGCAGACCTCTCCTGACCCACCCGCTGTTCCCCTCAGCAGTGTACTTCATCAGTCAGCCTGTTCTGCTCCCCACTCTGTCTCTGGTGAATCTTCTCACCGCCCCTGTACCTCTGGCCTGTACCCCACCTCTGTATGCATAAATAAATAAATCTTTAAAAAAAATTAAAGCATCTCACCAGCTAAGACACAGTAGCCTCTACCCTTGATCCTTCTTCCTCAATGAGCAATGACACACATTTGAGTCAATATGAGATTATATTAGTAATCAATATATTTAGTCTGGGAAAGATTGAGTCCTTGCAACTCTATGAGGTCCAAGTAGGTATTTTTTTTTAAACAGGTCATATATGTTCCATTGGTGAAACCAGAAACTATGCAGGTGACCATTCTTTTTCATAACATAATGGTGGTTTGCATTCTCCTCAAACTGAAAGGAAAGCATTGGTCATACCAAAAGGGTTCTCACAGCTAATGGATTCCCAAGGCCTAAGCACAAAGCACATGTATAAGTGGCCAGTGACTTTCTGGATGCAATGAAACTGGAGGGCCATGTTTGCGAACCATGGAAGTTTCTTACACAGGTACTGACAGTTGTAATGAAATACAGAAATTTTTACCATTCAGTAGCCCCAATGCTTCCTGGCCTGGAGCTGTCCCAAGATCTTGCCCTCTGCTACTGTGTTTATGATACACAACACTGCATGGGCTGCTGAACGTGCCCACGTTTTAGTTCAAGGGGTGCTCAACCATTTCTTGCACAGTTTTACTCATGAGAAGTGATTTTCCAAATTCTTGGGATGCTGGAAATGACCCAAACATAGCTCACTAAACTAATTTCTCTCTGAATTTTTAAATGCATGTGCATTTGAGCATAAACACTATCCATATGTTTCTGATTCATTTACACTGAATTCATCAAAGAGCTGTGTTGTAAGAGTTGTTTGATGTCCAAGCATACTTGAGGCTTTTTTTGAAAAATGGAATTTTATACTTTATTTCACCATTTTCCTTAGGAAGCCAAACATTGTTGAGAATAAACAAACGTGGACCCCCCAAGGATCTGGGGTTTACTCTTATATTCAAAACTCAGAGGATGCAACTTGGCAGATTGGCAGGAAAGGCATCCCTGGCTTTGGATGGTCTTGGCTCTTTTTCCCAAAGGATAGGAAGATCTGTGCGTGAGCTGGGAAACCCCTTTCAGGAGACCTTAATTCATTTGGCAATTTATTCATTCAATTCCAAAAAGCTATCCCAAAGTCTTGAAAGCTGCTTGGAGTTTCTTGCCAGTTTCAGAAGAAGGCTTGACACTATTGCTACTACAATTGCCCTTCATTTTCTTGGGAAGGAACCAAAGGAATTTTTTTTTAGGAAACCAGTATTTGTTCACCTGAATGCATCATGTTCTACATTTATATACTAAAGAGACAAGACAAGCATCACTGGCCACAGATGAGAACTAATTAAAATTGCTCTTTTACAAACATGATGTGGTTCATTCCATTCCTTCTTGATTAAGAACAAAAAGAGAGTCATTTATTGCCATGAGTCACTTGAGGTACAATGGAAGGAATTCCAAAATGCTGTTGAGACAAAACAAAACTGACATCGTGAAAGCCATGTCTAAACACTAATTTAAACTGTCAACTTACTACCAAAGAAGACTCTTGACAGACAGAGAATTAAAGCTTTAAAGACCTCATAAATCACTGAGATTAGCACCAGCATGAATGAGTTAAAATATATTTGTGCCTTCAGTGTTACAGTGTTCAAAGTAGTCCATCTAGGATTTGATGGGGAAATTAGTTATAATAACTAGGAAGAGAAAATTTCTCAAATATAGCTTCTTAGCGAGTTCCGGATGTAAGCTTCACCTACCACAGTTATTTCAGGTACTTGAATATAATATAGATGCTTATAATAGTGCAATATAATATAGATGCTTCAGGACATGGGATATAGTATAATCGGAGTGACTGGAAAATGGTTAGAAACATTTCAAAAACATTGTTTACAAATACCAAACATTTTCCAACCCCCAAACCACTAAAAAGTCAAGATGAAAACCTAAATGTATTACTCAGCAGCAGCTTCACACCCCCGGTCCATCTTCTACTTCCCATGGTGAGTCTGTCCAAGAATCCTGCTTCATCTGCATGATTGTCTACAAGACCCATCCCCAGGGCCCCCCAGTAGGTGACAGTACCAAGCTGTTACCAATACCAAAAAGTCTTCTGAGAAAATTTCCTTGAGATTTTCATCATTTTTTATGATTAAATGTTGCCTTTGCAGGGCTTTGTGCTCAGAATAAAGGAGTCCCTCTACTCCAGGGTGAGTCTCCCCAACTCCACCTACTGCTGAGAAGAGGTGCAGGCTCAAGTGCTCTGTTCCCCACTGCCCTGCCACCAGAGATATGGAAACACTAGCACAGGACAGCAGCTGCTGGAGACTGCAACCTTTTAAGAGACAAGTGGCAGAAAGACATGAACTTCATAGAATGAAACCACTCTACACAAACTCATCTCCCACTTCCCGGTCTCAATAGTCATTTCTCTGTAGATTCTTTCCCGAAGTCTCCATAAAATAAAGCTGCTTTTCCCAAGTCACTGGTGTCCTCTAGATGGTCTCTTGGAATTGGATATTATCACATCTCTCCTGTCTAGGAATAACTTTCTGAAGCACATGCTGATCTGATGCTGATCTGGTCTCTTCCTTCCCCAAATTGCAAAATTTTGCCTGAAGTAATTTTATTCCTTATTTTTTAACTTTTGGCTTAAATCAAAGTGATACAGAAATCCACATGAAGAAGAGTAGATACAATTGCTAGTCTTCAGACCAAATCCACCGGTGGATGGGATAAAACTGATTTGTTCTCTTTTCCTCCTGGGCACTTTGCTTTTCTCCCTCAGTGCCCTGATTGGTGGCAGTTATCAGAAGTAGCCAGAGATGGGTTTAAGGAACTAATGGAGAATACTAACAGAACATTGAAGGTATGTCACTGATTCAACCATACATATCTAGCCTTTGGACACTCACTCCCAGCTTCCCAGACATAAACTTAAACCCTAGTTTGGACACAGATCTCAGAACCCCCTTAAATATGTGAATTGTTCCAGAAGCTCTTTGTCCAGGGTCACATCTGTGTCAGTCTTCTGCCCAATGGGAATCTTAGTTTAACTTTTTTGTGGTGCTATAGAGTTTTAATTATAGTTATGTGACTCTAAATTCAGTTCTGTAATGCCAAAACTATTGCACTTTATTCCTTTTTGGAATAGAGGCAGGAAGCATGCAATGTAATTGAGATCTCTCCTCTGACTCCCCGTACAGATTCCAAAATAGAACTCAGATCAGAAGTTGCAGCAGTGGTCTCAATAAAGCTGTTAGAAAGGGCATCCTGCCTCTCTGAAAATAGATTTGATAGCACGTCCATAAATCCCCATAGAATCACAGACTCATCACTAACCTACTCTTTGTCTGATGGTAAAGATACAAGACATTCAATCCCATCACTCACTCACAAGAAGCCCAACACTCTGTCTGGTGCCTTCTCAATCTGTTGCATTTGGCAGGGGGAGATTGCCACAAATGTTCAACATGATCATTATTAAAGGTACCTTATCTGAAGACAGGAAAACTCCAACTGTGAAATCTACTTGATTATGCTACCCTTAGACAGGAACTGAATTACCAAGTTCTGCTTCGGAATACCATTATCTGCCTTTTGCTGATCACCAGCTCTTAAGGCTGAAGCTGTGTGAAAACTCCACTAACCTAGTCAAATGATCTGCAGTTGTTTCAGACTCTTAACTTGCCATAAACTCATTGATTTTATTCTGGTTCCCTTGGTTTCTTTTAAACTTTAGGCCTTAGAGTAGTTTACCAATATTAGACAGAAACCCTGGCATAAGGAAGGAGCTGAACTGCCAGTACATGAAATGGAGATGGATGATTTGATTTGGTTACATATTTAAAACTCTGAATGCGATGGACACCTTGCACAACCAGAAACCAGGCTTTATAGTCCAATGACTCTTCACTTAGAGAATCATAAAGATCATATTTGGAGTTGGCCATCTCTTGCTGACATTCCAGTTGTGTTTGTAAACATTGCAGGCTTTGACCCCAATGTCTCACAAATCCATGACCAACACCGAACAGCTCCAGAGGAGCTGCAGAACATGATGTGATTCTGTAATGCAAAACAGAATGGCTTTCTAAATGTGCAGATCTGGAGAGAATTCCTGACATAATCCTTCTTACGTCTTTTATGATAATCACTTCCATCTTCAGAACACACGCAAACAGTGCTCCCTTGGAGGCTGGGTCATAATCCCTTCTACTAGGTGAACTGCCTATGACAGGGTACTGGGGCAAGGTGTATGTGAGCAGAACACAATATTTTCTGCAAAGGCAGAAACAAGCAAAGAACACTCAGAGATTGATGAGTTGAAAGGATGCTTCCTGAGAAGGAAAAAGTGTAAAACAACCATCATTCTCTCCAAAACTGTGAAATCAACTTTAGTTATAACTCATCCATGTATTATCCATTTTTTTTAAAGATTTATTTATTTATGCATAGAGAACTAGGGTACAGGCCAGAGGAGCAGGGGCAGTGAGAAGCTTCACCAGAGACAGAGTGGGGAGCAGAACAGGCAGATCGACGAAGTACACTGCTGAGGGGAGCAGCGGGCGGGTCAGGAGAGGTCTGCCGCCCCATGTGGTCTCCTCCAGGGCAGGCGGGAATCGAACTCATGCGGAAGTGGCTTAAGCCTCTCAGTGCTGTGCTTTAACCCGCTGCGCCACCAGGGAGGGCCCATATTATCCATTTAATGAACATTTACTGAGTGCCTACTACATGCCATGAGGCATGTAGTGTGGCAAAGGGTCATTTGTAAGAGATTTTATGAGTTGAAATTTATTGGCTATCTCACATTTTAATGACTATTTATTGATGCATACAAGAACTGGGGTACAGGCCAGAGATGCCGGGGTGGTGAGAGGATTCAGAGACAGAGTGGGGAGCAGACTGGCTGGTTGAGTGAAATACACTGCTGAGGGGAGCAGTGGGTGAGACAGGAGAGTTCTGCTGTGCCATGTGGGTCAGCTCCCTGGCTGGGGATGGAACTTGTGCTGCAGTGGCAGAGGATAGCTTCATAGCACTGCACTTTAACCCCTGGCACCACCAAGGAGGCCCTTATCTCACGTTTTTTATAGTCATGCCAAACAAAATCAGCCTCATTTCATGGAGTAAAGAAACAGAATCTTCACAGTGTACTGGGAGTGTTTATTTAAAATATAGTCACCATTTTAAATATGTAAAAATTATAGAAACGGTGGTTGGAAATGGGAGGAATATAAATTGATTACATAATTTTGTCCCAGTTTAATTATAATGAGTCCACTTTTGTTCTCATGAATATACTGATTTTGCTGACAAGCAACATGGTAACTTAATTATAAAATAGGTTAAGAAATCTCCAGCTGGATCCCACTTTGTCCCTACCAGGCCATCAAAACTGCAATATAAGGAGATCCAAGGTCAAGATAAGGGCTGACTTTCCAGAACACAAACTTAGAGGAAAAATTTATTCCTCCCAGACTCAACCACTTTCTGATATGGGAGGCATAAGTGCCCAGATTAAGGCAAACATAAATCCACTGATAATTAAAGTGGAGCACTAACCAATTCAGATATAAAGAGTAGACTCCTGGAGGGCTCTCTCTGTGGCGCAACAGGTTGGGATGCAGCACTACAAGCTGGCTGCAGCTGCTTCAGTGCAGGTTCGATCCACTGCACTGCAGGAGACCCACATGGCATAGCAGACCTCTCCTGTCTCACCTGCCGCTCCCTTTAGCAGTGTACTTCATTGATCTACCTGTTCTGCATCCCACTCTGTCTCTGGTGAATCCTCTCACCACCCCTACACCTCTGGGTTGTACCCCAGCTCTGTATGCGTAAGTAAATACATCTTTAACAAAAAAAAAAAAAAAAAAAAAAGAGTTGACTCCTGGAATAGCAGGTTTCACCCAGTTAAGATAAGAAGCCACACATCATGTACTAATTCATGATTCTGTTTTTCTTTTCACTACCGTAAGTTTACTGCATCATCCTGATAGTATAAAGTTCCATTCACCAAAACCTTAATTTGAGATATGAGAGAAGTATCCAAATATAATCCATTAATAATAATGGAATATAAGGAGATTCCATCAATACTGTATTGAGGACAAAGAAATTAAATCAAGAATGAAGGTTATGGATAGGAAAATTGAGGACACATTCAGTCAGCATATGAGAAGACAAATGGAATAGACTGAGTAACCAAAAATATAAAAGAAGAAAACTTTGCAGAGCTGAAAATGGTCTAATTATACAAATTGAAATATGTCACTGTGTGTCAGAAAAATTTAATGAAAAGAAAATTAGTCTAGATTAAATTTTAAAGCAAAGCAAGTAATCTTGCAATCATTTAGGTAGAAAAACTATCTATTAAAAAGAGACATTAATAGCTAGAAGACCATAAAATCACAATACTTGAAGAACGGTGCTCTTACCCATGATTTTACATTTTTTTTAAAAGATTTATTTATTTATTCATACAGAGCTGGGGTACAGGCCAGAGATGCGGAGGGTGAGAGGATTCACCAGGGACAGATTGGGGAGCAGAGCAGGTAGAGGGGAGCGGCGGGCGGGTCACGAGAGGTCTGCACGCCATGTGGATCTCCTCCCCGGCAGGCGGGGATCGAACTCATGCGGAAGTGGCTTAGGCTTCCTAGTGCTGTGCTTTAACCCGCTGCGCCACCAGGGAGGGCCCCCCATGAATTTACATTTAACAAAATAAAAAGATTCTCAGATACATACAGATCTATAATGATAGCATTCATATGCATATTTTTCCTTTGAATATATACAAAAAATTAAATGATTAGAAAATATTAGATTAGCTTTTAAGTGCTTTTTGTTGACATGTAAAGCATTTATACATAATTTAAATATCAATTTTTACAATATAATGGTTTGAATCATAAAATCAATAAAGTTAAAATATGGAATAAAAGAGGCTTAAGACAACTAAAAGTAGATATTTTCCTTATCAAATATATAAAATAATCATTTGTTATTTGACTTTTGGTTGTTAACTTTAGATTTTAGGTAAATTAAAATAGGCAGTTCTCCATAAAATATTATATTATTAAAAATACATGTAGATGGCCCTCCCTGGTGGCGCAGCGGGCTAAAGCACAGCACAAAGAAGCTTAAGCCACTTCTGCATGAGTTCGATTCCCGCCTGCCCTGGAGGAGATCCACATGGCGAGGCAGACCTCTCCTGACCCGCCCGCTGCTCCCCTCAGCAGTGTACTTCGTCGATCTGCCTGTTCTGTACCCAACTCTGTCTCTGATGAATCCTCTCACCCTCCACATCTCTGGCCTGTACCCCAGTTCTGTACAAATAAATAAATAAATCTAAAAAAAAAAAAATACATGTAGATAGTATGGCAAAATTACAAAGGAAAAATCAAGGGAACAGAAAAAAGAAATATAAAGGCAACAGATGTAAGAACAAACATCATTTTTACCACAATGGTTAAACTACCACTTAAAAAATAATGCCCAGAATGGGACAAAATTCCAACATTAGAGTTTGCAAGTTTGAAAGAAAAATATGCAAACAGATTGAGATTTTTTTTTAAGTGTCAGCTGAGCAAAGAAACACAGTTATTGCAAACTAAAATACAACAGATCTTAATATTTACAGTAGATGAATAAAATTCAAATCAAAATGGCAAATTGGGTCTTTTTGTACTAATAAAGAGTACATTTCTCAGTAAGAATGTGCCATTAGTATTAACATTCTAAATTCTATGTAAGAAAAACATGTATAATTAACAGACTTCTTAATGTAAGCAATCAAATTACAGAATTTAAAACATTTTTATAATATGTTTACCAACTCAGTGTTCTATTCACAGAAAATATATTTCCTTTTCAAGTGTCTATGTAACATTTACAAGGTCAAAAAATTGACCTTATAGTATATAAGTAAAGAGAAGATCAACTCCTAAAATAAGAAAATACATATTATATTGTTTGACCACAGTGAAATAAACCATCATTACTAACAGTGCATAAACAAATTAAAGTGCTAGAGACCTCATTTCAACCTAAAGTTCAAAAAAGGTCCAACTATAAATTATGAATGAGGCCAAAATAAAGTTCTTTTCAGATAAAGTTCTTTTCAGGTACAAGGAAGATTCAAAGAAGTTAATAAGAACTTTGTCCAGTAAATGGGGAGTTAATAATAAAGAAGACAGTTTGAAATCCAAGGAAACCAATAAAGAGAAATCCAGAATGAAAGTTGGACAACAGTCCTTGAAAGCAATTATTCTAAATTAGAACAGTTGGCTCCAAATAAACAGGAAATTATAAACCCCAAATATTTTGATTCAGCCTTGTATAAAATTACCGGTGCAACTGTATATCATGAGGCAAAATGGTATTTAAACTAGAACCATGAAAGCAAAATATTGTTGACAGAACCCTTAAAGATGAAGAAGGTTGAAGATTTGCCATAGAGGACCAAAAAAACTAGCCAAATGGGTGAAGTTTCTGTATAATTTAATTTAGACTTATTTGTATCTTGTCATCAAGGAATTTTGTTTTTATCTATTTGCTTACCAAGAGGGAAAAAGACTTTCCAATGAATTTCAAGCAATCATCTCCCATGGACTACAACCTGTGACCTTAGGACTGTGTAATGTTTGTTATTGGAAACTGCACTTGTTGGAATGGCTTGTCCTTAAAATTGAATTTGCTCATCAATCTTGATGACAATTAATCCACCAACTATTTCCTCATGGATCTTGTTATAATTAATCTAACTAGTATACAAGCTGTGTATTCCACTGCAAATTAAGAACAAGATTTAAGATTTTCTTATAAGTCATTTTGCCAATAAAATAGATTTTAGAGCAAATTCATTATTAAGATAAAAGCAAATCTTTCACAGCTTTAAAAATGAGAAGGGAGAGGAAAGAAGAAGAAAGGAAAAATAGGTTCTATGGACATGACAGAAAAATTAAGCTTCTAGATAACATTAGTGTAGAGTGAAGAAAGTACATTTCTTCTCCCAAAAGAAAAAGGAATAATGAAACTGTGTAAGAAAGTCCTAGTCCAATTATGAAGCAAACTATAATGTGACCAATTTGTGAACATCCAATGGATTTCAGGAAAAAGTTAAACTTTCAACAAGAATATTTGATGAGATAAAACTAAAAATATAACTGACAAGTGGGAGGTGAGAAAGATAATTTAGTATAATTTGTAAAGGGATAATGCAAGCTGATTCAATAACAAAGAGAACTATTTAAAAAATGATGTCCTTACTCCAAAAATTAGGGCCTCAAGCATTATGGCTGACATTATGACAAGATCTGCTGGTACCATACATAGCCACAGAGCTCCTGGTCATTTTTTCTAACCTCTCTCATAGGTATAAATAAACAAATGAGAATAACCAAAAATTTGAGGGAAAACTGCATCATCAATAGAGAAAGAACAAGAGAATAAAATAGATATGAGTTCTGGAGGATGAAGAAATGTAGATAAATGAGGGTTCTAACTTTAATTAACATCCTTAGAGAGTCCATTCTTTTTTATTCTTAAATAAGAGTGTCCAAATAATAAGTACCAGAGAAAAAGAAAGCTCTTTCAAAATTTAAATGGTGAATGCTGATATAAAATACTTTAAAATTTCAAGCTAAAGTTGAGTAAGTCTTCACAAAGCAAAAATAAAAGATAAAAATGTAGAAAATACAGGGGTAGGGGAAATATAGAAGTTCAATCAAAAACAGAACAAAACAAAAAAATCAAGCCAGAGAAGGAAAGCAAAGATCTCAAGGAGAGAACTTTATAAAAGAAATACTATCACTAAAATTCTTGGCAAAAAGGCAACATGTCATCAAAATAAGGTGATTCACCAACTGCTGAATAAGATAAAACAAGATCTATACAAGTTAGGTGTATCATTATACTTTTTTTAAAAAAAAATATCCAGGATAAAAGAAGTATCCAAAAAAGCTTCCAAAGAGAAATAAAAAAGACTGTTCACAAAAGAACAAAACATGATGCTAAGACTATTCTCTTTTGAGAGGCATAAGGTTATGATAATGGCAAATGATCAAGAAAAATATACAATCATCACATAATGTTGGTTCTCTGGATAATAATAATTATATACAAAGAACCGATCTGAATTTCATTTCAACTCTGTTTAAAAAATTAGCACATTGAATGTAGTAACCAATAAAGAAATGTTCATTGTGTTTGGCATTCAGTCAAAAGTCATTATGTATATAAAAGAAGAACAAAATATGACTCATAGACAGGAGGAAAATATAAATAAGAAAAGATCCAGAAATGATAGAAATTATGAAATTAGAGTGGGGATTAAAGAAATGTTACGATTATGTTCCATATGTTCAATAAGGTCAAGGAAAACTTACCCATAATGTAAAGAAATGCAGGCAATATAGAAAAGACTCAAATAGAACCACTGAACATGAAGGCTGTTGTAATCAAGATAATGTGGTATTGGCAGAACAGTAAGCATACAATTAAATGAAACAAAAACCTAGATATATAACTGTTCATGTAGAGCAAATTGACTTTCAGCAAAGGTTTCAGGCTATTCTATAAGCAAAAGATAAAACTTTCATAAATACTACAAAATTAACTAGAACATTTATATGTACAAACAACTTTGACCTTTACAAAAATTAACTCTAAGCGGAGCATAGGCCTCAAAGTAAGTGCTAAAACTATACCGCTTCTAAAAGATGGGAGAGAATCTTTGTAATGTTAGGACAGACAAAGATTTCTTCAAAAACCACCAAAAAAGGGCCCTCCCTGGTGGCGCAGCGGGTTAAAGCACAGCACTGAGAAGCTAAAGCCACTTCCGCATGAGTTCGATTCCCGCCTGCCCTGGAGGTGACCACATGGCGTGGCAGACCTCTCCTGACCCGCCCGCTGCTCCCCTCAGCAGTGTACTTCGTTGATCTGCCTGTTCTGTTCCCCGCTCTGTCTCTGGTGAAGCCTCTCGCCACCCCTGATCTTCTAGCCTGTACCCCAGTTCTGTATGTACAAATAAATAAATCTTTAAAAAAAAAACACCAAAAAAGCACAATCCAGAAAAGAAAAAATTGATGAATAATCCCCAAAATGAAAGATTTCGATTCTTGGAAAGACAATGATTAAGAAGTGAAAGGACATAGGTGTTACCTGAATAACTCTTATGATTCATTAAAAAGACAAACAAATAAAAATTGCCAGATATTTGAACAGACACTTCACCACGGCAGTTTATGTCAAATAGGCATGTGAAAACATGCTCCACATCTTCATGACTGAGGAAACACATATTAAAACCTATGCACACACAGTTGAGTTAGCAAAGAAGAAGTAGAGCAACTGAAATACCCACACATTTCTTCTTTGGGTTTCAAATGGTATGACCACGTTAGAAATCTTTTGATAGTTTCTTTTAAACATTCACTGATCATATGACTCAGAAATCCTATGCCTAGGTATCTTCCCAAGAGAAATTATAACCTATGTTGGGCCCTCTTTTATGGCACAATGGGTTAAAACACAGCACTATGAAGCTATCTATAGCCAATGTAGCATGAGTTCTATCCCTGGCCAGGGAGCTGACCCATATGGTGCAGCAGACCTCTCCTGTCTCCCTGCTGCTCCCTTCAGTGCTTGTTCTGCTCCCCACTCTGTCTCTGGTGAATCCTCTCACCCCTCTCCCCCCACACCTTTGGCCTGTACCCCAGTTCTTATATGCATAATAAATAAATCCTTAGAAAATAAATAAATAAAACCTATTTACCCAGGAGTTTCTTAAGTATTCTCACTTACTTATTTTTTTCTTGTACCAGATTTGTTCACAATAGTCAAACACTGAAAGCAACATAAAATATCCAACAGTTGGTGAACTGATGAACGAATGGTGGCATGCCTACACTCTGGAATACTACACAGAAATAAAAATAATAAATATATAAAAATACACACAATAGCATGGATGTTTTCAAAATCATTTTGCAGAACAAAAGAAATGAGACACAAAAGACTACATAATCTGTATCTGCTTTTGTGCAAAATTTTAGAACAACAACAATGAAAAGTGACAGCAAGCAAATAGGTGACTGTCAAGGATAGATGGGGAGAGTAAAATAATTGCTAAGAGGCCGAGGGAAGTGTGGAAGGTGATGGAAACACTCTATATACTGATTGCTCTGACAGTTGTGTAACTTTAGGCATTTATCAAAATGGATACAATTGTACACTCAAAATCAGAGAATTGTCTTATATGTCTTACCTCAAGAAATGGATTCTAAAATAATAAAAGTAAGTGTCTTTGGAAGCAAGCTGGAGGGACATTGTTTCCTATCATTTGAATGTCTGTACTTTTATTTCCATGGACGCGTATGACATTAGTTTAAAAAGGTGAAAGAAAATTGAACTGGTACCAGAGTAAGTTGAATTATACCTTAATGTGCTCAATATGGTTTGATTTATTTGAGGGATAAATAAATAAATGAATTTACAGTGTTAAAAAAGAAAACCCCCAATACTTAATGTATGTATCTCATTCTCAAGGGTCAAAACAACTTATATGAAAAACTCTTCCTGATCTTCATTAGAGAAGATTGTACAAATATTGAGATTTAGAGTTACAATAAAATTGCGTATTTGTTGCTTTTTTATTTCCAAGATAATCCTAAAGTTCTTTTGGAAAAATAAATAAGCAAGAATACTTAAGAAACTCCTGGGTAAATGAGGTCTGCCTTAAAGAACATGGATGCTATGCAATTTTAAAAGAATTCTTTGTCCTTTGATTTAATATTATGTTCCTTTTGTGGAATAGTACATATTTATAGGAATAAGCTGCTAAGTTATGTCGGTTTACAGTATATTCTTAGGAGATGATATTGACTTACACTGAGCAAACTCATTCTCTCATTATGACATGAGATGTTGATAAACTGTACTTACTTAATGGGCTTGAATTTAAATATTTAGTTTGTGAATTGAATGCCTATACAAGGTCACCCTATGTATATTTGGAGAATAGAGAAGGCTTTGTTTGAACAAACTTAGAATGTGCAAATTTGTTTGTCAATATGCCCCAATTCTCCTCCAAAGAATGGGAGTTTAAGAGCTTATGAATCAGCATGAACAGCTTGCTGATGATCACTTGACAGACTGTGTGGGAAATTGAGTTTACTTCAAATTTATGAACTGATGGAGCTATTCCTTATAATGATTAACAATGAGTCATAGAAGAAACCAAGGGTCATTCTCAGGCACATATGCCTAATGTCAGGTGTGGAGAGAGTGAGAACAGTTGTAGAAGAGGGAAAGGTCTCATGACAGTCTGTTAGCTAATTTTCATTTTTAAAGTGAAGATACAGTCTGGAAAATTTTTAAGGCAAACTTAGTACCCAAAACATCCAAAATGGGTGCTTTGTGAAAAGATTGGGTCACAATTCCCCAAAGATTAGTATTAATATAAGAAAGCAATAACTCAGAGGAAGCTGTAATAATATCACAATATGTTTACTTAATTTGGGGGACTCAGAATAGAACATAAGTGCAAGGAGCATAAGGTAGTTGTACACATTGCTCTGATAATTGATGTTTTTACCTGAAAAACACATCATATTCTCATGCTAAGGCCCAGATGTGAAACACTTAGAAAAGAATATAAAAAGTAACTGAAGCAAGTGTAATCGTAGATGGTCAGGGAGTAAAAAAAGACACAGAACCAGTGTTCCAAAAGCGATTTTTGTCATGTGATCAATGTTGATTGTATTTAAAAAGAGAACTAGTAGACTGAACAGTATTTACTTAGAGTTTTTTCCACAATTATTTATCCAATGCATATTGGTTGAGTATCACCATGTACTTTCTCTCTCTCCAACATCACAAGAATCCTATAAGACAGAGAGAGGTGAAGATATTTTTGCCCAAATTTTAGAGATCAGAAAACCAGGAATAGGATGGAAAAACTTGTCCAGTTCACAAAGTTAGTTAGTCCTGCAGTGACATTCAAAACCAGGTATTCTGGCCCTAGGAAAAGAAATGTTAACTTCTGAGCTAAAAAAAAAATTACCAGGTAAAACCCAGTCTAGTCAATGATTAAATAGTTTAAAGATCCGAATCATTATAGAATATATATATATATATATATATATACACACACACACACACATATAAAGATAATTTTAATTTTTAAAATTCCATTAATAAACAATTTGACTAGTGCTGCCTATAGTGTGACTAGAATATGTTTGATTCAATTTTCCTTCTCCTTTTTATAAAGAAATATGCTCATGAAGCATCAATCTGTCCATAATTATGTTGCTAATTCTGCATTTCTATACTTATAAAGCACAGAACGTTGAACCCTAATATAAGACACTGTAGGGAACATATATACACAAAGGAGGAGTTTATAATTTCAATTAAAAGAAAACACATATATGAATATAGTGACTAGAAATTTCATTGAGAATAATTGCCTAAATGATTCTTCCTAAACAACTAGTGAATATAACTGGATACAAATCTCCATCATATAAAACAGGGGTTCTCAAAGCATAGTCCAAGAAAACCTGGGGATCCCCTTTGAGGAGCTTCTCAAGATCATCACCATTTCACGGAGGTGTTTTACTCTTATTCTGCCATGAGTGAACATGGGCATTTCTGACGATTATGTGTTGGAATGTAAAGTCCTAACTTCTCCAATTCCAGCAAAAAAATAAATCTCAGAGAAAAACTGGATCTAGGTGGCCTGAACTAGGAGGGAGTCTTTCAACGCTCATTCAAACAGCATTGCTCTCCCATAGTACCTTCCAATTCTGGGACAGTAAATGAGCCATCATTTACACCAGTGGCTTCCAATTTGAATTTGCATCAAAAAAGGCTTGTTAGAATACAATGGCTGTGCCTAGTCTGCAGATAGCCTATTCTATATAGAATCACTGTTCTCTACTGCAGACCAGCAAAACTCTGATCCCTGTCCAAACTGGCTGGGTTTCAGGCAGTAAAACTGAATGTATAAGACCTATTCTAACCTTTTCAACACTCCATGGTTAGTTCTCAAGAAGGTTTGTCCTTTTGAGCCAGAAAGTCCAAAAACTTTCTACCTAGGTATAGCACTCTCAGATAAGTACTCCTGGCAAAGCTGTTGAAACATTGCCAATAAAGGGTCTTTCTAGAACTTTGCACACTGGAAATGTTAGTTGGAGTTGAAAATATTAGCTTTGAAATGATTCATCAGAGCTGCAAGTTCTGAGAACACATGAACATACCTGGAAGCCGCCTTCCATACTGTTTCAGTCAGTACAAAAGGTAAGTGTTTAAATAAAAATATCATCTGCAAATGCTGAGAATATGCCTTTCTCGTTACACTAAGGTATGCACTGCACCAAAGAGAATTCAACGAGGCAGGGAAGTCTTTGTGGGCCTGTTGTCCTAGCAGAATGCTTGCCAGTATCTTGACAGAATTAGGAAGTCCTCCTGGAACTGCCCTCCAGACACAAGCACACACAAAGGAAGGCTTCATCTGAAATCCTAGGCAAATAAAAGTCAAGTGAGCGAAGTGGAACATTCAATTTTAGAGTTGGCAAGTAGCACCATTTTGCAACCTTGAAGATATTATTGAAGTACGAGCTGGAATTTCACAAAACGGCAATTTTGATAACTAAATGCACTCCCCGCCCCCAAAGATGAAGACTACCTGGAAAAAGAGCTAAACTGTAGTTATTTAACCCAGATTAATAGACACTGAAGGAGCATGGCACAATCCAAGTTAGGGGTGGGGATCTGCAGAAAAGAGGGAAAGGAAAGACTTGATGTAGGCAGGCAGGAAGCTTTAATTATCCTTTACCTGGGCTGTCATTAAAGAACTACCCCTGTGTCCCTCCTTAGTGACCTGGTATGTCCACAGAGGGATCTTCCTTTTCTAGACAACTTCTGACTTCCATGAAGCGATGATCGTGGACATGATTTCATTTTACCTGCTATCTTTATACTTCTCTTCCCATGGCTCTGAATTTCTCAATTGTACTCAACACAAGAACTTCACATGAATACCAATACCTCTGTGCCTTGTCCATTTAATTCATCCAAGTTCATTCCATGGGAAACTGTAGGTCTGATCTGTGTAACATACTGTATTCGATGCTGTGGGAGAAGAGAAAGATGCTTCTTACATGGTTTCTTCCCCAAAAGTGTATTGTAAATAGTTTGGTTGAAGAAATTAGCTGCCTATATTTCTTATGATAAAAAAGAAATGACAGTGTTCACTGCATGCAGATAGAAGGCACAGTGCAAATTGAGTGGTGGGGAGAGCTCAAAGACTTTCAGGCAGAAGGGCTGATTAAAACGAGCTTTTAGGGACTGGCAGCATGTGGAGAGGCAGAGGTAATAGAGGGAAAACTGTAGGTGCTGAAATACTGGGATGCCAGGTTTGCTCAGTTTGTCTGTAGGACTATCTGTGCAAATCCAGCAAGAGCAGTACCCCAGAATCAATCCATCCAGGGACATTTTTATAGTGGTTCCTTAAAATAAGAGCAGTTTCGCTGCTAAAAATGGAGCTTCCATATGACCCAGCCATCCCACTCGTAGGTATCTACCCCCCCCAAAAAAAAAAACAGTGGCTCAAAAAGACACCTGCACCCCCATGTTTATTGCTGCTTTATTTACAATAGGAAAGAGATGGAATCAACCAGAAGTAGATTAAAAAGATGTGGTACACATACACAATGGAATATTACTCAGAGATCAAAAAAAGATAAACTCGTGCCTTTTGCAGCAACATGGATGGAGCTAGAAAAGATTATGCTTAGTGAAATAAGCCAGAAAGAAAAGGAAAATTACTGGATGGTTTCACTCATAGCAGGAGTATAAAGGACCAGGGGAGAAAATAATAATAATAATGAACAACTATATACCAGAGACATTTTATGGGGGTGGATTGGGGAATGGGATCAAAAGTGGGAGCGGGGGGAATGCACTGAACTATGGTGATGGCACAGGGGTGAGCTGGTGATGGAAAGCCCATGGGGATTACAACCGAGATGGAAAAAGGCACAAAATGATATAAAAATAAACTATGATATTATTTTTAAAAATAAGTGCAGTTTTGGAGTTGCAGTCACATCCTTGCCTAGAAATATTTTTGAGGTTTTTGTTTTTCTCCCTCCCTGGGCATTCTGTTTCCTAGTGTGAAACCCAGCATTTCAGAGCACACATTCATGTTTTTGTATTGTGTCTGGAATAAAGTCTTTTAAAAAGTCATGCTGAGATTCAGGTTATCTGTATACAAATGATGCATTTGAGATTGGAAATACCTCTACAAACCTGGCTGCCACTAGATTCCTTTTAGAGAATAATATACTGACATCATCTCACTATAAAATTCATATTCTCAGGTGTCTTTCAGCAATGCATTGTGAATAGTTTAAATCTGAAGGGTTTAAATTTCTCCATCAGAGAGGAAAAACCTTTGAATTAAAAAAAAGAGAGAGAAAAAGAGGCACAGATTTAAAAAAAAAAAAAAGGAGAAAAAATTTCAAATACAAGAAATAGAAGCGAGAGGTTGTTTGGAAAGGAGGAAACATAAAAGGGATCCAGAGAGGAGATGCAAAAGGGCACAAGGAAGCTTTGTACAGGAGTGCAAAACCCTTTTGTCAGCCCTTACTGTGTGAAGTACCACAGAGTCTTGCAGGGAGGTTGCTCCCCCTGGGCACACCCATTATCAGGACTCCAGACTATCTGTCTGATCCAGTCTCTGGCATTCCTGTCCTTGTGGGATAGAGGGAAGACAGACAGAATGCATGGGCTGGAGGAGGCGATGCATGCCAGAGCAGCCTGTGAGGATTGGAGGAAACAGACCACACCGCCCCAAGAGCCAGACACCTGTGTAAACTGCAGGAAGCTGAGAGGAGCCCAGCTGAGCTGATGGAGACACCACATGCATGTGGCTGTAGGAGGTAAAGTCACACAGACACAAAGGCAGGGGCACACACTCATACACACACACACACACACTCAGTCGGGGGAATGAATAGAAGCAGGCTGATCAGGAAAGGGGCAGAGGAACTCTGAAAGGGAAACAGAAATATTAAGACATGGAACATTACTTCCACAAAAAGTGTCTAAAGAAATAGGGTTATTTCTAAATGAGTGTCCTTGGATGCATTTCATAGAAATTTTTTTGCTATTTCAAAAAGTATAAATAATACCTTTCACTATTTAAGACAAAAAACTAGCTTAATAATGTTTCAAATAGCCAGGCAGATGTGCACTCACATTTAAACCACCTGATATTTTGTTAAATACCTCCAGCCCTCCCCCTGCTGCACCGACACACACAGAATCAGCATTTCCAGGAGTGAGGGCAAAACCAAGGTGACACTGAAGTCCACTCCCGCTCAAGAGCTCCACATTCCCACATCCTCTTTGGAGGAACATAGAGCTTGTCCCTGGGAAATGAAACTCTGCACTCCTCTGTGTTTTAAAGGGAACACCTCCAAAGCACACACACATAAAGAGGGAAGCAGCGATAAAGATCTTGAAATGTGAATTCTTGGAAAAAGAATATAATCCATAAAAGAAGTTTCACAAATGCTCCAAGTGAATATCAATAAGGTGAGGTCATTCTTGCTTACAGAGCTTATTTATGCTTGTGTTTTTGGTACCAGACCATAGTGTAAGATAGTGTTCCCCAAAGTAAGTTCCAATGGGATCTTACTAACTTACTAATCCTCCAAGTGCTTTTTGTAGAAAAGAGTTAAAGGAGATTGAGAATGGCTACGTATTTCTCCACACATATACCAATGATGATACAATGAACATTGGTATTTAAGACCTTTAAAAATATTTTCAGTTTATGGTTTCACTCATAGCAGGAGTATAATGGACCAGGCGAGAAAATAACAAAAATAATGAACAACCATAGACCAGAGACATTCTGTGGGGGTGGAGTGGGGAATGGGATCAAAAACGGGGGGGGGGGAAGGGAGGGAAATGCACGGGACTATGGTGGTGGCACAGGGGTGATTTGGTGATGGGAAACCCGTGGGGATTACAATTGAGATGAAAAAAAAAATGTGAAAAATGATGTAAAAATAAACTTTTTAATAAAAAAAAAAAAAAAAAAAAGAATTTATGTTGGCCCTCCCTGGTGGTGCAGCGGGTTAAAGCACAGCACTAAGAAGCTAAGCCACTTCCGCATGAGTTCGATCCCCGCCTGCCCCGGAGGTGACCACATGGCGTGGCAGACCTCTCCTGGCCCACCCGCTGCTCCCCTCAGCAGTGTACTTCGTTGATCTGCCTGTTCTGCTCCCCACTCTGTCTCTGGTGAAGCCTCTCACCCTCTGCATCTCTGGCCTGTACCCCAGTTTTGTATGAATAAATAAATCTTTTAAAAAAAAAATATTTTCAGTTTATTTTTGGAAGAGTTTTCCAAACTCAGGTGACCACAGAACCAGTGTCCAATATAATGCCTATGAGCCCTGCGAGGAGCTACTATTACAAGAAATTTCCTTTTAAAGAGCATTAGATTCTTGTATGAAGAAAGATTCCTCGCCATCGTTTACTCTTTTTAGAAAGAGGTAAAGCCAATGATTTACGAAACTATAATTATAAAATACAGCAATGAGAGGCCCAGGCTTAAAGCACATATACTGACACTCAGCATTTTCCACACTCCAAGTTCCTAAACTACTTTAGGTAAGGAATAATCTAAATTATTTTTAATTTTTTTTAAGCCTTCTGAAAATTTTGAGCTAAACACAGCTCATGGGCGTATCCAACCAGGAAAATATTTCTGGTTAACCTACAGGAGGAAATTCTAAGTCAAGGACACTCTGAACAGAAAATCAGTAGTAGGAGAAGGTTAACTTGGATGAGCCTGTTCTCAGGTAGTTGAGGACGTCCCATGGCCATTGGATTGCTGTAAATGGCCAATGTGGTCCCTGCTGGTCCCGATCCCTTCGCTTCTCAGCGTGTCCCTAACCAGGAGACAGCAATGAGGAGGATGACTGGAGGCAGATTAAAAATTCTGTTGTTTCAAACAGGGTTGATTCATAACTGCATAATTCATCAGCTCACACACATCTGTTACATAAGCAAAGCTCACTTGATAGAATGACCTTCAGAGAGCCCTGAAGGCGAGGCAAATCTGCTTTGAGAAAGGAACACAGTATATGAGACAAAAGGTCTCATGAGGGAAATTGGGAAGATGGAAGTTAACTAGAAAGGTAAGAACATACAAATTTTTATTTCTAGATCTAATGAGCCAAGAGAAAGAAAACTCCATAAGTCATTCCTGAGTGGCATATATAATTGGTACTATAAAATGAATAAATAAAATACTTTTTAAGTTGGGCTTTTTATCATGGAGGGTGGCTTTGCACATGTTTTTGGAGCAAATGGTTGCTAGGAAATATGACAGAATGAGGAAACAGACTGTAAGTGATATTTGGGATGTGTGCAGTATAGGGTGGGGTTGGCAAGATGATCTAATAATGTAACTAAATACATTTCTTGCCCGTGGTTGATTTGGCATTAATTTTAAGTCTTTATTTTGAAATTTCCAAAGCACACCTCTTTAACTGGGTTTTAGAATATGAAATTTGATAGGTCCTCTGTTAAAACCCAGTGTCCATACAGTGGATGATGGTAGTAAGGAAGAATAATTCAGCAGGAAAAAAAAACCCCTGGGTAATAGATCAGGACAAGACTGTGCTCATTCTCAGTTTTCTTTTTCATAGAAACAGGTATAGATTTTTTCTGCAGTAAAGATATCAAATAATCATGTAACAGTGACAAAGTTATGTATACCATTGCTTTCTGCATCCCTTTTCCCCCTTTCTTTCCCAAAGCCTCTCCCCTATCCTACTCTGAACATTTCAGCATTGTTCTAAGCCAACAACAGAGCAAGCAGCTGGGTCTGCTGGGTGCTAAGATAAATCACCAGCACTACTGCCATTACCACTACCACCACCTCAGCAATGGATATTACTGAGAATGTAATATACACATAGTTTTGTCACTGAGATGTCATATACACATAGCTTTGTCACTGCTCTCCCTCCATGGGGGTGGGAGTATCAGGTAAGACCCTTAGATCAGCAGTTGTTCCTACAGGGACTAGCCCAGCTGTAGGGCAGGGGAGGAAGTTGTGCTGATCCTCTCTGCTGGCTGGCAGGACTAGGGAATGAAAGTCTGGAGAGAGGAGTTTGTTGGTTTACGATGAAAATATTTTGTAGTTGTGAATGGGAGATTTAGAGGAGAAAATATTTCTCTAAATATAAATTTCAGAAATTTCCTTGTGAAGAACTTTGTGAAGTTCCCAAACCCACCGTATAGACCACGGACAGTAAAGACACTTGCTGGAACAGATGTACAGGTGCAGTAAGTGATAGCTCATCATGGTCTTGATTTGCTTTTCTCTAATGGCCAGTAATGAATATCTTTTTGTATGTATTGTCACTGTTCTTATATTACCTCCAGTGAGATGTCTTTGTGTTTTTTGCTCATTTTCTAGGTGGATTCTTTGTTTTTATGTTGCTGACTTAGGGACTCGACAACATAAAACAACAAACAGAACTATCATTTTATTTATTATTCTTTTGAAAGAATTCTGTCTTTCCCCCGGCTATTCTGTGACTTTCTGTGTGATACACCTACCATCTATGCCTTTAGCAATATAATCTGGAAATGTATCAAGCAACAAGTAGCAGAGCTGTAGAGAGGGATCAATCATCAGTTTAGTTGGAAGTTTCATTATATTTTTCTTAGGAAATGATAGAGTAAGACAGATGAAAAATAAGCACAGATTTTGAAAACCAGGAAAATACAATGTGTAAGTGTGTACTACTATATCCATGTTGAATTCTACCCCAACAGAGAATACTACTTGTTTTCAAGCATAGATGGCATATTTCCAAAAAATATACTCTGCATTAGCCATTGAAAGAAACCAGGAAATCAATACTTTAGGACTGTGTTCTTTAGTATACTACTATATAATTAGAAATTAGCAACAAAAGAAAATTTAAAAAAAATCACCCTTAAGTTTCATGAAACTAAACACCCTAAGTAGCATGAAACTAAATAATTTGGGGGGGAGGGGGGAATGAGGGATATAGTTATTTTTCTCTTACTTTTAGTTTATCTTATTTTCAATCAAACTGACACATTGAGTCCATCACTTTAGCAATTTGTTACCTATGTTTGCCATAAAAGGAATACTGATTAACAAATAGGGTACTCCTATAGTCCAAGTTTTACAGTTAATAGTTTCCAGTTATATCAGTCACATATAAGTTCATACACTCCCTTTTAGAAAAAAAATTAAGGCCACATTGGTTTATAACAGTGTATTTGGTTCAGAAATATAAAATCCCATCTTCTCAGGTATATGCTACCACATCCTGCTCACCACTCAGACACTAATAGTCCACTCTTCTATAACATTAGTTTGGGAAACACTATCACATTCAAAAGTAATAAGAATTATTCTTCCCTTGTTGGTGAGAAATCTTTTGAGACTAAATGAACCTATTCTTGAGAAGACTTTTTTTTGTGAAAAAGCACTCCCCATTGCAATAGAATTAAAATAATTGTTTTGAAAAGTCAAATATACTTGCTTAACAATAAAATTCATACATAATCTACTTAGTGATTTGCTGGAGGAGATGGGGAGAGAGAGACTTCTGTAATTTTCCCATTCAATACTGATTATGAATTTTGTTTCCACTTAGTTCAGACGTGGATTGTCTAAATGTATTCTCTCCCACACCTTCTAAACACGAGAATACCACCTTTTCTCTCTAAATATTGGTGTGTACGGCAGACTTCTGTGAGCATTGAAGATTAACAAGAAGGGGACTGCTTCACAATAGACCAGCACTTAGCTCTCAACCTCACTTTTCTCAAATACCTGCTATTTCCTAAGTCTTAACAGAGCTCTTCAGAACACAGAAGGAGGATGCCAAAGTGAAAGGAGGAAAGATTTTAAAAGACCAAGACTACAGATACATCTAGTCTAAAAGCCCCTAATTGTAAAGAGTAACTTGAGTTTTGACTTTATATTAAAGATCTTGAACAGCCCTCCCTGGTGGCACTGCAGGTTAAAGCACTACACTAAGAAGCTTAAGACACTTCCGCATGAGTTCGATTCCCGGATGTGACCCACATGGCGCCGCAGATCTCTCCCAGCCCCCCGCTGCTCCCCTCAGCAGTGTACTTCGTGGATCTGCTTGTTTTGCTCCCCACTCTGTCTCTGGTGAATCCTCTCACTGCTCCTGCACCTCTGGCCTGTACCCCAGTTCTGTATGCATAAATAAATCTTTTAAAAAAAAAGATCTTGAACGAATCAACTACTCCCTATAAAAATCAAACTGTTCAGATAAAAATATAATGGGAGACTTACAGATATTTCTTTGAACATATTGTACATGCATAAATCCATTGTTTTTAGTAGTAGAACTAGAGCATGAATTTTAGGGTCATTAGGAAATACGATACAAAAAAATAAAGAAATAGAAACCATTTTATAAATGTGCATAAAAACCTAAAAAATGTTGACTCTAGGTTTTAGTGAACACTTGCCTAGTTTTCACCAGTTTCCTTTTCCCTCTTTCACTCTCGCTAAATAAATATATATACACACTGCTGCATTACATATTATATGATGCTGTTATGCTGTATAACAAATGTACAGATCAATTGCTATTTCGAATAAGCCTCACTGTACCCATGGAACTCGAGAAGAAACAGAGTGGTGGTTTTTAGTTTGAGATTAGGGAAGCACAGAGGCTTAAATGCCTTCTTTTCCACAGGGTCAACAGAGAGAATCTATTCTGGGAGGAGAAAGAAGGGGTCTTTCCTTCACTGCATACTGTTTTATATATTAACCATCACGCACATGCTAAGTCAATGGATGCTGGCACTTTACATAAATATATGATGATGCAGTGCTATATGTAATAAAAATCTGAAGCATGAAATGTGGAAGCAATTCAAGAAAACAGATCTCACATTTTTGCCTTTGTCAGAGTCAGAATCTGACATGCTCTGATTAAAATTCAACATCTGCAGGCATTTAAAATTAAAATATACAGGTATTCATGTTTTCTTCCTTCCACAATGTTTTATTGCTGGTTTTTTCATCTTAAATATTAAAAACATTACATTATTTTATTTCATATGTTGAGCTTCATGTCTCAGTATATTACACATTGCCCTCTCACCCCTGAGCTCTGGTTCAAATCCAGCTCTTAGCTGAGGAAATAAAAAACATCTGAAAATATTTAGTGGACTCATCTCAAGGCCTAATGGACTACAGTTTACATTAACTTGACAAACACAACAAACAAACAGATTTGCCACAAATTAAAATGTTTCTATGAAAATATTCAGGAATGAAGAATATGTAAAGGCTCCTTAGACCTACAAGTTGTACCTTTATTCACAGAGAATGTGAAGCAAAGAGGGAGAAAAATCTGGGATCAACCTGTCCCACCCAAACAGGTAAAGGAAGGTCCAGATATTAGACATCCACTTCTACCACGTGTGGTGGGGAAAAGGCAGTTTGGAAGGGCTCGGAGGATGGGTGGCATAAGAGAAAAGAGCCCGAAAGTAAATCATTGGCTGAAGCATATTACTCTGAACATGCACGAATTATCAAGGCATACTTCTACATGCTTTGTCACTGGTGCCTTCCAGCAAGTCGAGAAAATAAAGGTAACTTCAGTTGAAAGGCAAATCAAAGAAAAAAGCCTATTTTCTCTTTTGAGGGCCAGTTTATAGTAGCAAGTTCATATTTCATGATTTAAAAACAAGGAGACAATAGGTCATTTGACATTAAGTCTTCCACTCTCCTGGTCATGGATGACCCAAGGCCTTCAGAGACAGGGGGCTAAGCTAAGAGCGAAGGGAATTGGAAGAACTGAAATGACGTGCTCCTATAGAGGCATGCTAATGTCTTTAATTAAAGTGCAGTGTAGTCCAAAAAATGTCCAAGCAGGTCCCCAGCGTGTACTCTCTGGACAACAACTACTTGCTAAGTCCCAGACTTGATGCACACAGTGGGGTTCTGTCCCTTCCTCCCTCCCTCACTGCCTCATCTCTAGTGACCGTTGAACAATTGCAGTTACAAGAGGAACAAGTCATTCAACTCCCTATGTCAGAAGTCAGAATGTATCAGAATTTGGGGGGGAGTCTGTTTCTAACCACATCCCCAGGCCCAATGTCAGAGATTCTGATCCTGGCGTGGGGCCTGGCATTATGCATTTTAAAGACTTGTGGTGATGCCCATGCAGGTGGTTCAAGGGGCACCCCTTGGGGAAGACTGTCTATACTGTAGTCCTATGCTGACCCCTATTCCTTAGTGAATTTATCAAGTGAAGGGAAAAGATGAACAACATAATGGAACCCTCCCCCATCTCCATCACCACCTCCCTTCCTCTGCCTTCAGGGCTGAGAGTCTAGGAAGCTTTTGCTGAGAACAGAATCATCCCTAACAGAAGATCTGATGCAACTGAGAAGAAAGCACTTCTAGTGATGGGGACCAGTAACTTGGACGACCACACCCCAAATAGGCAGTGCATATTCTTAGAATACCTTCCTTCCACTATTGAATGGAACCACTGGCAGAAAGCCTGCCCTCCAGCTCACTTACATGAAGAACACAGCCTTGACAAGTGGAGCCATCCTGCTCTTAGTCTTCCACTCAACGGTGACAGGAAACCAAGGCGCCAACCTTGCACAGCAGAGACCCACTTACCTGGTGTAAGTGACACACTGAGAACAGCCAGGGTGGGAATGCTAAGTCCAAATGTGTTCTACAACAAGATTTTGTTGTAATTCTGCATTTGAAAATACTTTGAAAGGCCTTCCATCGGTCTTTTCAGCTTCTCAGTAGTACAACTCAGAAATAGTTTATCCTCTCATTCCTTGTATGTGACGTTTCTGCCAAGCCTTCAAATGGATTTTTTCTCTTTTTCTTGACAAATACTTAAAAGAGCTCCATGCAAGCATTCAAACTTGGTAGCATTCTCTCCAGTAACAACCTGACAATCCACTTAAGGAAAAGGAGAAAAAAACATAAAAACCTTCTGTTTCACTTAATATAATATTTGACAAGTCCCTTAAAGAGTGACTGAGATGCTCTCACCAAGTGTTTTTAGTCTTGTCTTTACCACATCTGTCTCTGGAGTTTGTTCAAGACAATATTATGGTATAATAAATCCTTCTTTCCTGACACCCAGCCCCTCAAAAGGAATGTGTTGGACAGACGGTATTCATCATCGGGGGCTCATCTAATTCTTAGGCAGTATCTTGGTGATAGGAGAAATAGCTTGGGTCACTTTGACTATCATTTACACTATCTTCATGGGGAGACACCTCTTGGCCATGGTTGGTCAGACAAAATATATTTCCCATACAATTTAGGTTTTTAATGAGATTAGCACAGATTTAGTTTATGGATTTGATTTGTAAGACTTAACATTCACTTGGTAGAGCTTGGAGTCTATAATGAAGATGGAAGGAGGGATGATTGTGGTGTTTTCTCCTGCTGTCTCCTATTCATTCTGGAAGGTGTTTTATTGTGTTGGCTATTGCTATTTGGACTAATCACAACATACAGATGCATCTCACACTTTCTGTGAAGGCTTTTGTTATGAAAGACCCCAAGTAGGGTCTGAAACAGCCGTTTTCAAAAATAAGACAAAAACAATTTTTTTACTGGTAAAATTTAATTCGCATTTATTTACTTCACCAATATATCAACCAATGGTCATTCTTTGAGTCATACAAGACTCACTTTGGGAATGCTAGGACAGATACACTTCTAACACAGGTGACAATCCTCCTGGATGTTACAAGAAGCAAAAAATTATATGCATGAAAGTAAGGGGAACATCCAAACAGGAAGAATAACAGAAAAATAGGATGAAGATAAATGTTACCCTAGAGCATGTAGGTCAGGGAAATTTACCCACACACTTATGACTTACATCACTAGAGAGTTATCTGTTTGGTTTTTTGTTTGTTTTCACCATATTCTGCCTACTCAATAGCACATTTTAGCTGAAATAAAGAGCAAAGGCTGAGGCAAACTTGTGACAGTATAGTAAGCATTTGGATTTATATTCTCTTGGAAACCTAGCAATTACTTAAACCGTGTTTGGAGTCCAACACATAGACCGCCAAAACTAATAGTTTCACAGTTCTCTTATTAGAAGCATCTGTAGAAATTAGTGTATGTGCAGGATTGGGGAGGGAGTAGAAGAATGTGTGGGAAATGAAGAAATTCTTATTTTAATTTTTTTTGAGATTTTAGATGCCATTTTTTGTTCTTTTTTCCACATCTCATAATAGTACATTAAAGGCACCAATATTTCTTACATTTCTTTTACTTTTATACATTTTGTAGCTGCTTTCACTTCCAAATGAGCCTGCAGGAAAATTTAGGTTTGAGACAATATTTTAATAGTAGCCTTTTCCTTGTCTTGGATGGGCAACTCATTAATCTTGTATGTTGAGTGGATCACCTTAGTTCTTTATTTACTTCTTTAGTTCTTTAGTTATTAGTTCTTTGATCTCTAAAATTCAATTTGCCCTTCCTTCCTACTATCATAAAGTCATCTAATTTTGATATTAACACAAATGCTGTTGTGTGGAGGAAATCCATAGCCAACTTTATATCTCTTCCAAAGTCTCTGCAATGTGGAGACAGCCTATTTTTGTGCTCACACTCTTTACACAACACCGTCTCCATACCCAATCACTCCATACCCTCATGATCTTTTTACAGGTCTGTCTTTTCTACCAGAATTTCAAAATGCTTGATTTAGGGACCATATGTTTGTCATCTTTGTTTACCTAATCCTATTTCAGGAGGCAACTGGTAGTAGAGTGTAGTGGTTAAAAATAGAGATTCTGGTCCTGAAAGTGTTGGAAACTTGGTTCAGTCCATCAATAGGTCTTTGAAAAATTTCTTTGTTTTCTGTGTCTCTAGTTCTTTACCTATAAAAATAAGTTAATGCATTACGATGGATTTAACAAGCATAGGACACTTAAAACTATGATCCAAATATTAGCTTGCTTTTGGGAGTCAACACATACCAGATGTTCAGTAAATGATGAAAAGAATAAGTCTACGAAAATAGGAGGTCATAGGGGAATAAACTAATAATAAAAATATACGTATAGAAGTTGTGAGGGGAACCAAGGTGATAAGACACTGTCTGTGTCTAGAATAACTGCAATGCTAGATAAAATCTGGTAAATACTCTGTAAGAAGAAACAAATTATAGTGGGGAGTTGGAGGAAAGGAAAGATAGTTTCCAACAGAGGGGAATCAATAAAGGCATCGTGGCTGAGTTGCTTTATCTTTCAACAAAACAGAATTGTGCCTACATATCCTCTATTCCATCATCTCCCCCTGCCTTCTTTCCCCTGGAGATGAGTAGATAGAGAAAAAAAATCCTTATTTACAATCTATAGAAATTGGTATTTAGAGAGTCAAATCTGCACATGTTTGGGGCTAATAGCTTAAATTCCAAATTATGTTTTTGAACAACAAGGACAAGAGATGGTTATTCCCAAAGGGTTGTCTGCTGTTTTGTGCAACCAGAAAGCTTTTGCTGCCAAGTACCAGAGGCACATGCATGAGCGTAACACCAGGAGAGCAGCCAAGGCCCCACTTGGGCTGCTTTTATTGTTTGTCTAGAGTAGATGTTTTTCCAAGCAAACTGCACTGTATTCCAAAAGGAGATCCATCATGCTTGTCTTTGTGGCTACAGAGCAGGAATCAAGATGATGGGTTGAGGGGTGCCTGGGCCAAAGGAAAAGATGCTCCTGATCAGGAGCCCCTCCCTTTGTCTGGTCCTTTTCAAGAACAAGAAAATATTTGGAATGAAAATGTAGTGACTGACCTTGAAGGAACCCATCCCCAGGGTTTGACGCTAGAGGAGTTTTGAACACATGGGAAACCCAACCCAGCCACTGGGAACTTTCACTAAGTCCCACAGAACGTAGAACCAGTTACACTTGTTCAGTGATGTAAAGACATCGCAAGTTCTGTAAATTCTGTTACATTTTCCGAGTTTGGGCATGTAGAGGGTATGTAACCGAGATTTCTGATCTCAGTAACAATTGTTTGCCTCACTGCTTCAAGGTTATTGCTAAATATTTTCTAAATTATTGCTGAGATTTGGCCCCAAATCCTTAAAAGATCATGTCTTTTGTGACTTTTCAACCAGTCCTATATTTGAAATTATAATCCTTGTTTTTTAATGTCTCAACACCCCGGGACTTTGTTCAAATTACCAAAATGAAACAAGTACAGAATTTTAAGACTAAGCCTTCTAGTACCATTCTCTAAAAAGCAGATATAGTGTCTTCAGGGCACATAAGCATCACTCCTCCACTGAACACTCATTCTCTGGCTCTCTCCATGCTTCCTCAGAGTAAGAAATGTCAGGCACTGTCTTCCCAAGCTGTTCCTTCTACTAATGCAATAGAGTACTTATTACTTCACCTTCTTCTTCCATACATTTCTGAAAAAGGATGATGCCTTTATCTCCAGAAACACTGACTTGCATTTACCACTCAGTTGAGTCTCTTCCCTTCTTCCTGGGGAGATCTGCCTCCTAGTTCTATGTGTTCTTCCTGGCAGCAATTTTCCAACTCCTCCTCCTTCTACCTAAGACATATACTCATGTCTGACTATTCCTGAATAGGCTGTAACTTCATCCTCATCATCATCCTCAATTCATCACCTATTATTTATTGATTATTATGTATCAGACACTGTGCTAAGAAATTTAAGTGTTACTTTATCTAATCCTCACCATAATACTATAAGTTAAATATTTCTGTCCTTGCACACTAATCAAAATTGACTCATCTCCTAGGATGAATAGTGCAATTCATCTGTCCACTTTGTTCATTCCATCTTGTTTACTATTATTTGGTTTCTAAATTCATGTCACTTTTTCAAAACCATTCTCACAAATGTCAGATAAAATTCACCCATACACAAAAATACTCCTTAATCCTTATAGATTCTTAGACTACTTTACCTTCCCAAAGCCTATTTCTCTTTACTACTGCTTTGGAGAGTTATGAAAGATTTATTTACATATCTCTTCCTTCTATGCTGATGTCTTTGGGATGTTTATATGCCCTAATAATTTGGTTGCCATCAAAGATGCCTGATCCAACCTCAGGCCTAAAGGATACCACAAGGTTCCTACAGATTCTGATAAGATACTATTTTCCAAATTTAGGAGATACTATTTTCCAAATGTGTACACAACTTATTTTTAATATTACTATGTTTATATCCATGAGATTTATGAAAATATGTAATTTGTCCATAAAATTCAAGACTCCATGGTTATTGCTGTTTAGGAACTATTTAAGATTTTTTAAAAATTGTAGGAACTACCATATCATCTGGCAAGCCCACCTCTGGGTATTTATCTAAACAGCCAAGGAAAAGTAAAATACTGACTCAAAAAGATATAGAAACCTCTCTCCAACATTCACTGCAGAATTATTTACAGTAACCAAAACATGGAAGCATACTAAGTGTCTAGCAATGGATAAGTTGATTAAAAAAATGTAATATCTATCTTTTAATTTTCTAATCTCTGTATCTTTCAGAGCCCTTCCTTACCCATTAGGTATCTTCCCTTTTTTTTTTTAAAGATTTATTTATTTATGTATACAAAAAATGGGGTACAGGGGGTGACAGAATTCACCAGAGACAGAGTGGGAAGCAGAACAGGCAGACTGACTGAAATACACTGCTGAGGGGACCAGTGGGCAGGTCATATCCCTGGCTGGGGATTGAACTCATGTTGCAGTGGCTACAGAGAGCTTCACAGTGCTGCGCTTTAACCCATTGTGCCAACAGGAAGGGCCCCAGTATCTTCCTTTTATGAAAGTTCTGGGATATGCAGCCCACCTTCCTTCCTGTCTCACTCCCCCAAGTGCTAATAAAATCTTTGATTTGTGTCACATCATCTATTTTGAACACTTTGTCCACATTTAAGTTCATGTATACATCACAATAACAGCAAAAGGAAAATACTAATATTACAGCTAAGGAAAGCCAAGCCTGGAGAACATGGGCATCATGTAGAAATTTACATCACTTCTACTCAAATGCAAGAAACAAGAAATTGCCTATACATAATGCTCAGCAATACCAATATGTAACTCCTATATGTGATTTTTGAGGTCTTTTTATTCATAGTATAGAGCCAAGCATATGACTAGGATATACTCAATACAATTTTGTGAAACCTAAGTGACTTACAACTAATACAGTAATTAAAAGCCAATGTCTGGCCCTCCCTGGTGGCACAGTAGGTTAAAGCACAGCACTAAGAAACTAAAGCTACTACAGCATGAGTTCAATCCCTGCCTGCCCCTGCCTGACCACATGGCACGGCAGACCTCTCCTGGCCTGCCCACTGCTCCTCTCAGCAGTGTACTTCGTTGATCTGCCTGTTCTGCTCCCCACTCTGTCTCTGGTGAAGCCTCTCACCACCCTTGCACCTCTGGCCTGTACCCCAGTTCTGTATGCATAAATAAATAAATCTTTAAAAAAAAAAAAGAAAAAGCCAATGTCTGACTACCTTCTATGACTTGATTTAAGAAACCTTCAAAGTACTTACAAATAAATGAAGCTAATTGTACATGCATGTGAAAAAATATCACTTAACTTTGTAACATAAGTGCCACTCATATCCATGTCTTCTCTCCTTTTTCCCAAGTCAAAGCCTTGGCAGGTGGGGGGCAACCTTAGTCTGAAGCCTTGATTTTTTTCATCTCATTATCATTGTTCAAGTTGGGTGATGACTCTCTCCTCACTCATGGCCTACAGGTCTGTCTCTGCATTCACCTTCAGTCAACATCATATACTATTACAGTAGTTGTTCTTCTTACTTATTATAAATTTACTTTCTCTTCTTTTCTGAGTCAATAATTTTTCCCATTTCCCCTTCTGTAAGCTGAAGCACAAACCATCTGCTAAGCTTGATGTATCAGCTCCATTCTTCTCACACAGCCTGTTTTGTTTTAACCAATCTCCTTATTAGTCCAACTGAACTTTCTCTTAACCATTCACAAATACTGTCTCCCATGTGAGTTACTAGGCAGCAATTTACTCAATGTGACTCCTCACATCATAGATTTCAAAATCCCTCTTCCTATAGAGTGCTCCCTGGTTACACCAAAAGATGTGTTTTTCCCTCCCTCCTACTCAGACATTTGTCTATTGCAAATAAGGAACACTTCACTCACAATTCATCTAAATAGTGATTCTTTTTTAAAATTAGTAGGCTTAACATTTTATTGTCACATCATTGCTTATTTGTTGCACGCTGCATTTGCCTTGCTTTGAAATTATCTAGGGAAACTCTAGTCTATCTTAGGCAGTGAACTTTGAAAGCATTGTTATGAACTAGAACTTCCTAACTATGAGGCATGAAATCAGCCTCAGAAGAGCAACATTCCCTTCTGCCAACTTCTGAGCAGGAGTTGGGGTGTGGACAGGATAGAAGATGTTCCAGGAAGAAGAGATGGCATGAGGTAAGATAATTTCTGAAGAGTCTGAATATAGCTGTTTGCTATGCAAAGTTTCCTTTAAAACGTTATTTCTTTAAAAAGTCACCTTACATTGAGTACTTGCCAAGTATCTTATATCATGGAGATGCTTTCTCAATTACTTTATTCTGAACAACAAGTATCACTGGTTGGCGATTCATCAAACTGAAACAGCCTCAGCAATGTTACTTTTGGACACTTGTAGAGGTCATCAGATATACACATATGTAAAAAAAGAAAATAAAAAATCCCACAGATTTAGTCATAACTCCTGGGTATTTGATAACTCCATGTGTTGGGTGTTATATTAATGAGAGATTCAAAGATCACTTACATGGTGATGCTATAGGGACCATAGGAAGTTTTTTGGTTTTTTTTTTTTTAACCCTAATCTGTGCAAATGGGTGCCTGTAGCTGGAATAAAATTTGCAGTAACAGTTTATATACTCAGATTCAAAAAATGAAAATAGAAGAAAGGCAACAGTCTTTAGAAAACTGTATTAGGGTCTTCGAAAAACAGCTGTAGTGATGATGAAGCCTCGGTTTTATCTTGTCTGTTTCCAAAGGGGTATCTGAGGAGCTTAAATAAAAATTATTGTGTCAAATGTTAACTCAATACATTAGTTATTAAATAATATGTTGTTATATATAACTGTAAGTGTATATGTGAGCTAAAATCAATAAATCAAATATAAATAAACATTTCATTCACCACTACCCATTATGTTTGCGATATTACAGCTAGCTGAAGACTTCAGTATATATTCAGAGTTCATCAGGTACATGAGCGCATATAATGTGGAGGGAGCTAGAATACTTGCATGGAAAAACAGCTGACACAAGAATTGATTCAGAAAAAAAGAATGGTGATGTATTTTCTTATTGTTTCACAGCAAGGTCACAAGTGTGTCCTGTACTGAGAAAGATTGGGACACTCTGGTCTGGAGGACAAGAACGAATTCACTTTAGCTCATTTTGTTCTATTCCCAGAACTTCAAGTGCTCACTGAATATTATTCATTGATGGTTAGGATGTGCCATGAGGCTGTTTACTGCCGCATCTTCCTAATTGGTTACATAACAAAAAAGAATGGAATTTGAAAAACACAAAAGGTGGGGAAATGACCCCCATAACAAAATTAAGTGTGATGCATATTTAACCATATCCATAAATTCCTCTAGAGTTGTTTCAACTCACTCTTGGGCTTTTTTCTAGCTAAAAAGGCCTCTTTTTGTTGAGCACTTTCAACATATAGTCACATTTTGAATTGTTGCCAGCTAAAATTCTTGCATTAGGCTTCATGGCTGTCTGTTCCACCAAGACAAATAAGAACTGGCCCAACCCCTCGTTTGAGTACATTGTTCATGGTGCTGAGCAGTGATTTTCCATATCTGAGTGTCTTTGCATTCACCCCAGGAGGAAGGGTGAGCCTGGTTTATTGAGTTTTCATTTCTCCCAAAGCAGCAACATCTGGAGGGCTGAGCAGTTTGTTGGCAGGTCCAGTCCGAAGGAATTTAGCCATGGTTCCGATTGGCTGTTATCAGTAGGTGTCACTAAAGACAGTTTCAGAGACAGAAAAATAAATAGGCCAATTAAGCAGTGCCAAGAACAGACTATTTTACAGCCATCACTGCTCTTTTTATTGTTATTCCAACTGCAGAAGTTTCAAGATGCTAATTATTCTCTGGCTTCCCCTCTCCACCCCCTACTGCAAATGAACATTTTTCCATTTTTCCAAGTGCCTTCCTTTAGAGAGTGTATCATCTAATTAATAATTTATTTTGTGATGCCTGATGTAGTGGGATAGTAAAATGAAAACAGATGAAGGAGATTAACTCTAACACTTTACTGCAACGCAGTTTCAGCTGGCTGCTCATCTGCACATGGACTAATGGATGCTTCACCAGCTCCTTCCTCTCTGCGATATCAGACACTCTGCAAATGTAAAGAGGGAGACAATTCTTCCCTAGTCATGCCTGTGCATCTCCGGAGGACGCAAGTAAAAGGTCTCCAGAGTGGACCACAAGTTTCTGAGGAAGTCAGCACAGGAACTCCCAGGCTTCTTCCTGGAAAAGGGCCAGCCCTATTCACAGCCACCATGCTCAGGAGCTTCCTCTGTTGGTGACAGAGCCATTCTCACCTGCAAAACCTAAGCCCAGTAGGGAACTCAAATTCGATCTCCAAATCCAAACAACATCACATAACTAACCCTTGTTATCTGAGAAAAATGCATTGGGGACCATTCAATGGGTGGATTCTGTTTTCAAAACAGACTGTGGAGCTACCCAGGGCAAGGGTATCAGTGCCTGATCGCAGTCTTGTACATGGTAGGTAACCAAACAGTGTTGACTAATGAATGAAGTATCTACAGACTCAGAATTTCAGTGAAATTTTCTTTGAGGATCATTTTTATAGTTTCTGCCACCCATTACATATGCCAAATTTACATGCTATTGATGGGTTTGTTTTTTTAATTTCTGATTTCAGGAGCATTCCAATTATATCAGGTAATTAATTTGAAGGTGATAAGGTTTGAAGACCACTAATTTTTAATTCTGAATTATTAACAATTATAAATATTGACATAAAGAATGAATATGTAATAATAATAGTAGCTGTCACTTACTGAGTACTGTCTGGGTGCCAGACTAAGTTCTATATATTATTTCATGCAATTTCACTGCCACCTTATGAAGCAGATAAGGTTATTGCCCCATTTTATATATGAGCAGATTGGCTCTCAACCTCCTTATTTGCTTAAGAGGACACAGGAAATTGAAGAGTCAATGTTTATTTTTTTTTATTTTTTAAAATGTATTTTATTTATTTATGCATCTAAGAGCTGGGGTACAGGCCAGAGGTGTGGGAGTGAGAGAATTCACCACAGGCAGAATAGGGAGCAGAACAGGTGGATCTACTGAAATACACTGCTGAGGGGAGAAGCCAGTGAGACAGGAGAGGTCTGCTGCTCCATGTGGATCACCTCCCTGGCCAGGGATTGAACTCATGCTACAGTGGTTGCTGATAGCTTCATAGTGCTGTAACTGAACCCCTTGCACCAAAAGGAAGACCCCAGAGTCAGGTTTAAAACTCTAAGCTGTACTTACAACCATTTCTTCAACCATGGAACTATTAGTAATCAATCCTAATTAAGGGAATTAAGAGTATTTTTGGGAAAGTAAAGAAAGGGTGAGTTAAAGAAAATGAGTGAAGGTTAAGTCTACACTATGGGATTTATTATGTGATGTTGGTGCTTAATAAATGCTAGGGGAAAAACCCCAAGATATTGCTTGTTTCCATGGCTGGGAATTATTTATATTCATAGCACTGTCATCAAGTGTCCAGGCTCAACAATGAATTACTAGTGGTCCTAATTTTCACCATAAATATTCTTTCCTGGCATCTTTCTGCAATTTTAGACTCCTATGTCTAAATTACATGATGTTATTTTCATTTATTGGGTGTAATTACTAAATTATACTGGCTATAAATCCATGTTCTTGTATTCTCAATAAAAACAGGGTGTGTAAATTGAAAATTCACACCAGAACTAAGAATCCACTGACCCCAGGATGCTTGCGCATCCACAATTCCTCGACATAAAATCCACAGCTAACTATATGCTAAAAATGTCAAAAAATTAACCACACATTAAAAAATTTTCCAATCTAAAGTGACATACACCCAGCTTAAACATTGACAAAGGTGGCCCTCCCTGGTGGCGCAGTGGGTTAAAGCACAGCATTAAGAAGCTAAAGCCAATTCCGCATGAGTTCGATCCCCGCCTGATCCGGAGGTGACCACATTATGCCGCGGACCTCTCCTGACCCGCACACTGCTCCCCTCAGCAGTGTACTTCGACAATCTGCCAATTCTGCTCCCCATTCTGTCTCTGGTGAATCCTCTCACCGACCCTGCACCTCTGGCCTGTACCCCAGTTCTGTATGCATAAATAAATAAATCTATAAAAAGAAAATTGACAGGTATTCCATTTAATAGACTTTAATCTATTTCTTTATTTACAGTCTATCAGAATACTTAGTTTTTAATGGAATTTTTCAGAAAAATCATAGCCACTTCCCAGGCATAATGCTTCTATAATCGATATATATTCCAGTATTTTTCAAAGACTAAGGTTAATCTATTATCCCAACTGAGACATAGTCTCATGGAATTTTATTTGTAATAGCCTTATTTTTAGCTAACTAGCTTAGGAAGTTATTCCCCTGCCTTTAAGAGTCTTCATAATGGCAAGTATGAGAGGAGAGCATTGGGTGGATTATCATACCAGACAATATCTAATGAACAGATAGCATTTTATGGTGAACTTTGAAGGTAAACTTGAGGATTCTGTACATCAATCAATAGGCAAAGAAGAACTACTGAATGCTGGAGGGTAGAAATACAGCAAAATGAGTCCCAAATTTTAAGATAAATCTAGCAGCAATGGCTAACATGTATAGAAGAAATAAGGGAATATGACCATGGACCTGTTAGGATTTTATAGTGTCAGTATAGATGTATAGATTCTAAAGTTACTATAAACTTTGTGAGTCTCAACAGGATGGAACATAGAGCTAGAAAGAGATGAAAGAAATGATTTGAATTGATGGCACAAAGGAGGTGTTTTGTTATTAGAAATAAAAATGTCAGGAGGAGAGGTTGCTTTTTCAGGGGTGAAAGTCAGAGTTTGACTTGGGACTTAGTGAGTTCAGTTGCCATTAGTACATATATAGGCGCCTTAAATGGGTGTAGACATTGATCATGGAGAGCTAAATATGGGATGCATCCACTCTAACCATAGCAATAGAAGCTATGGGAGCTAATCAAAGGCCAAGAAACAGGATTTGAGGAAGATAAATCCCAAAGTCCATTGTCTGTTAGCTATTTGAACTCCAAGAGTCTTTATTTTTTTGAGAACCAAATGAGATGTGTATATCGTGCAAATAGAATATTGTAAATGTAACATTCGTAAAAGTACTTCTGACCCATTGCCTGTTCCTTTTAATTATCTTTCTTTTATATCTGAAAGTGCATATTTTTAGAATCTCAATTTTTAGAATGACAGACGTATCTTAATATCTATAAGAAAGAAGTACTGAGGCAGCTGTGGCTAGCTTCATAGTGCTGTGCTTTAACACGTTCAAAAGAAATTGATTTAAAAAATCAATCACTGTGCAGAAAGGGCTTGAACTAACAATCACCTATAATTATTTGGAAAAAGCCTAGCCTCAAAGTTAACTCAAGAGGAATGATGAGGGTTAAGGTTCATTTACCAGTAGACCACCCTCCATCATAATTCTCTGTATGCAGTAATTAAAATAAATGCATTCTTGAGCAGTCACACAAAGAGTATGAATCTGCATGAAGCTGCAAAGTTGGACCAGTGCTCAGTCACCTAGTTACATAGCCTGAAAACACAGATTATTATTGCTTACCCACCACAAGTTGTAACTGGTCCTTGTAAGCAGTAAGCAAGTAGCTTCTTTAGTCACTAAGACTTGAAATTCATCTATAAGAGAAGTTTGTCCTCATTAATAAATTCCAGTGGTTTGTAAGAGGAATCACCATTGTGTTAAAAAATCAAGACATTCTCAGATGAAAGAACTTTAACATGCCTAATCTAAACCAATGACTTCATATAGCTCTAAACAGAAAGGAAATGACAAAAATAGGAGACTTGTAACACTAGCAAGGAAAAAGGCTTGCCATGATAAGAACATGTGAGTAAAATACATTAAACTACCTGTTTCCTCATACTCTTTCTAAATTAAATTTGATGATAACAAGAGTTTTATGTGTGTGTGTGCGTTTGTATCTAAATATATATATATATTTATTATAGGTATATCACTGTATGATGCAGTTATTATCTACAAAGTGAAAATATTTAAGACAATTATATTTTAAATGGGCAAAGGATGGGAGGTGATATTTCTATACTGAATTTGTAAATTGTCAGCAGCAGTAGACAGAGAAGATAATTTATATATAACTTTAAAAACTGTATAAACTATACCTTTTTAAAGTTTAAAAATTTTAGGAAAATAGTGAAAAAGATTTCAGGACAACTGAGTGAAGAATTCTTGCGTTTGACCCTAGTGGAGTAGTTCTGAACATGGGAAAGACAGATAGGTAAACTGGACCTCATCAAAATAAAAAACTTGTTCCCTGTCAAGAGAGTATAAAGACAAGCTACAAACTGGAAGAAAATATGTGCATGTCACATATCCAATGAAGGATTAAATGTAAAGAACTTTCAAATCTCAGCAGTAACAAAGTGGAAAAAAGATATTAACAAGTATTTTGCTGAATACACACCTGACAAAGAAGTACATGAAAAGATGTTCCGCTTCACTAGCCATAAGGGAATTGCAACTAAAAGCCATCACAAGATACCACTATTCTATTGCCCTTCCATCAGGATGGCTAAAACAAGAAATAGCGCTAAGACCAAATGCAGACAGCTACATAACTTACACATAATTGCTGATGTGCATCAACAATGGCACAGCCACTCTGGAAAATAGCTTGGTGGTTTCTTAAAAAACTAAACATGCAACTACCATATGGCTTGGCAATTGTGGCTGAGCATTTGTCTTAGAGAAATTAAAATCTGTGTTCATACAAAAACCTAAACATAAATATTCATAGGCTTAACAGTCTTCACCAGGTGAATGATTAGACAAACTGTGGTATATCTCTTCCAAGGAACATTACTCTGCTGTAAAAAGAAACAGATTACTAATAGATGAAATAACTTAGATCAATATCTAGAGAATTATGCTGAGTATGAAAAAATCAATCTCCCAGTTACAGGTTATATGATTTCTTCTACATAACATTCTCAAAAGGACAATAATTTTAAAAATCACTTAATAGATAAGAAGAGGGTTGAGATGGGGAATAGAGGGATTATAGCTATAAATGACAATATAAAATTTTCTTTTGGTTATAGAAATGTTCTGGATCTTGATGACACTAACCTCAAAATCCTGGCTGTGATATATATACTAAAGCTTTAAAAGATGTTTTCACTAGAGAAACTGGACAGAAACTAAGGATAGCTCGCTGTAATATTGTTACAATTACATGTGAATCTATAATTACCTTAAATAAAAAGCTTAATTCACTCAGGCCACCTTGTGCCTGCTGAACAGCGTCCAGTGTAATGATGTACTTTTGTGCCAAGGCATCAAGCTGTGTTTAATGTGCGATATCTGCAAACTGTACTTGAATGATATCATTTTCTGTAAATGAGGTCTTCTATATATCAATTGTCATCAGCAATTCTTTGCTACACTGACTTTAAGAAATATGAGGCATCTTGGACAAAATTATATAGACTGTTTTAAAGGTCAACTGGTACCAAATCCATGCTCATGCTTAAGAAATAAAAAAAAAAAGTACCAAGTCCAAAAAAATAAATAAATAAAAATAAAAAGCTTAATTTAAAAACTTCAAACCTATTATTTTCTTATATTTAGATGAAATAAGATAAGGAATCACTAGGTGCTTATGGGTTATTTGAAAGGGGAAAGGGAGACAGAAAGAAAAAATAACAGAAGGAGAAGGAGAGACAGGACAGGAAGTAGGACATTAGGGAAGGAGGAAGCAAGGAGAAATAAAGATCTTGCAAAAGATCACCCGATCATTTCTTAGCATAGTGTGGAGAAAATGGAAAAGAAGAAGGGAAGCAAGGAGATTCCCAATGGGTTCTAAAAGGTGACATGTATCTCTAATAAGAGAGAAGTAACTGCTTCCTTGTCAATAAAGAACATGAACCTGCTCAATGTGAACCTCTCAAAAATTCCTCTTGGCATGAAGTCCTTAGAGTGTTCAAGAAAAATTGATGGCCCACAGGGCATAATTTCACAAATTTAAAAGTTAAAATGAAATCTCCCTATCTGTTCCAGAACATGTGTGTCCTTGCAACATGATATTTATGATGTGAATTGGGCTGATTAAATCCATTTTAGGGTTCAGGGATTTGCACAACCTAAATATCCTGGTTCTCAGGGAAAGAAGAGCTTCATATTTCCTTTGCATATTTAGTCTCACTGACATCCATAAGAAGCTGTTCGTGATAAGGAGGACTTGGCATTCAGGGCAAGGAGGTAGAGAATGTAGCGCTACACAGATGAGTGTCGGCCTGAATAACGGACCCCTCAGCCATGATTTCATGAAACCTCTTTCTGAACTTCCACCTGGGACTTTCATACACAGATGATACACATGAGAAAGTATAACTGAATGTTTTCTCAAAGTCAGTAAGCACAGAAATGATGGATACTCACGATAGGATAAACCTCATCATGGAGGAAGCAACTTTCCTGATAAAGAGTAAAGAGAAAGGGTAAACGAGCCAGTGAATTGGATTTGATGTTGAAATCTGAGATCATGGCATCAGCCATGTCTGAACTCTTATCCAAACTTTACAAAGTTAAAACACAATAGGAAAAATTACAACCCTTTTGCAACTTCAACTTCGGTAGGCCCTATATCACCTAACGTCAAGAATCTAGTACCCGAAACACAAAAAATCAATTTCAAAAGGAGACAAAGGAAAGTCTGTGTTATGTGTTATCATTAATCTTGGCAACTCCCATTGGACTAGTTTTTGAATGTTATACAGACCCAGCAAATCTTTGGGTGAGGAATCTCCACCAAAGCTGGCCTTGTCATGCAGCCTCCTCTTTATTAATCTCAGACTGGAATCATAGTTACAAGGCCAAATGCTGATGTAAAACCCAAAAGGAGGAATGCTACTAATTGCCAAATTTGTTATGGAATTATCACATTTTCTGTTTCAATGCTAAGCTCTGGGAGACTCACTGAATGAAAACTCCAATGAAACTGTAGATGAAGGTCAGGCACAAAGGTTGAGTAAAAAAAAACTGAGAAAATAAGCTGAAAGTTTGTACATTAGTCCCTTTGAGGGGAACAATCAATATAAACCTGTTTCTTGGTGAGCATATAAACTCAGAGTGCCAGGAAGGGAGAGATGTCAAAACTCTGGTTCTTTTCTAAAGATTTGGCCAAGTCTTTTATCAAGATTCATATCTTCCTTGACCTTCAACCTGTCACTGCTTCCTTTCTGCCTTTCATATTCTCTCACCTTGATGCAAGTCAAAATACAGTCTTCTTGGATTGCTGACATTTTATTTAAGGTAACTGTATCATTTACCATTGCTCACCAGCCTTCTTAACAATATGGAAACAATTAATTCATTTTCTTTGCCATCATTAGGCTAGGAATCATAGATATTCTAAATGTAACTTCAGCATAGATTTCCCTTAACTAATTACATAATATCTAACCCATTTTCTTAAAAGTAAAACTTGCTAGTTAAGAAATAAAGAATGGCATTGCTTATAATAAACTCTGCATGCTACACTGTAATTTAAACTGTACTGTTATGTATGGTGAAGGACTGAAAGTTTAGAGTTACTCCCCTTGGCAAACATTTTTTTTAAGGATTGCTTAAATAAGCAGTACAGAAACCAGATGTCATTTGGTAAGAGTATCTGAATGACCAAAAATTTGCTGTCTGGGTATTTTTTTCCTTTATAAAAACAAGAAAAATTCTTTGGATTTATATCATATTTAGCAGCTGTGAAACAGTGCAAACATCTGTTTGTACCTATGGGGAGCTGACCCATGGGGTCCTCATCTCTTAATCACCAAGCATCAAGCCAGTCTCACATGCACAGTTTATTGTTTTCTTTGCCATTGGCTCCCGCACTTCAAAGTTTTCATATGTTCATGTTCTATTGGCAGAATGGAGGAACTAATCCATTCATTATAAGACCAGATGATTAGAATTTTTTGAGACATGATCACAGCATTCTCTCCACCCAGCCTGTGCCCAGAAACACATTCACATTTGCCTCTAAATTCATTTTGAAGTGTCTACACTTACTCCAAATAATGCAAGATTTATGAGCCTCAAGCAAGATTCTAGTAGCGCATAGACTGGACAGCACAAGGCCTGCAGTCACCATTTGGGTCAGGTCACGATCTTTAACATGTTATTTTTAAATAATTTGTTCCCTTTTTATACCCACATAGACATTACATTAACAAAATTTGGAGTTTTTCTACTAGAATTTTCCTACATTTTGTAAAAAGAGCAATAAAAACAACAACAAAGCCTTACCACACTTGCACACCCAGGGAATATCAGTTTCTAAAGGCCAACATTTTTACTGCATTTTATAAATAGGAAAAGTACGCTGAATTGGAATCGAAGCTTGCCAGGTCAAATCAGCTGCTTTATTTATATATTCTTTTTTATATGAAGTTTGCCAAATCAAGCATTCCTGTTGAAAGAAGAAGTATGAATCAACTGCATTTTTATATATTAAAAATACTAATTAAAACAATGTCTCATTTCCATTGCAAAGACGATATATTCTATATAAAATGTTATTTATGAGGATGACCCATCATAAACATGCTCTATTAACAGGGTGATAATGAGTTCTCTTAACAATTGAGTTTTGATCCCTGAATGCCTTCGGCAACCCCTATTCCAATAACAGACATTCTCTGTACTGTATGCGCTTTGCATTGCTCTTTGGAAACAAAGAGGAGACCGTGATATAGCTGTGCTCTCACCATGTGGAAATTATGCTTTGCTGATTTCTCTATTTCAAACGTCCAACTGCCCCCACAGGGTGGAGTGGGAGGAGGATATACCCAACAAATTAAAGCCATAGGAATACCCAAGAACTTGAAGAAAGACGCTAAGGTGAAAACCACATGCACAGCATCTCCCTTTATGTCCTGCTGGGTTCAAAGCACTTCTTGTAACTCGATGACACACTAAAGAAAAACTAGAGCTTGCATTTGTCTCATCTTTATAAGTAGTATGGTCTAATGTGCATATTTGGAATCTGGGATCCATAAAACAGGCTGATTCCCAAGGTACCAATAGGTGTTCCTGGGAAAAGAAAGTGTTCCATGGTCAATTAAATTTGGAAAATACAGAATACCTCCTATTTGGGATGAAGACAAGGACTATTAGCAAGGTAAAGACTCTTACATTGTTGCTTGTAAAATCATTAAGAAACATTTAAGACATAAAAGAGAATAAACTCATACACCCACCTAGCAGCTAAAGCAAAAAAAAAAAAAATTACGAATACAATCAGAGCTCCAGTCTGCTTTTCCCCTCTCGCACCCACCCTTGCCTTCTCTCAAAAGTAACAAAATTCTAAGTGCAGACGGTGTTTCTGCATTTATTAATGTCTTTATCACACTTCCACATATTCTTAAACAATAAGTGTTCTGTTTTTTTTGTTTTTTTTTTTTTTACTTTTGAGGCTTCTTTTGTTTTTGACCTAAGACTGGTACAATACATATTATTTTTTCCAAGTCACTTGAGGAGGGGCTTGATGTCACATTTATGAGACATTAACATAAGCAGCTCTCTCTCATTTCTTTTCACTGCTGAATATTTGACTATATGTAAGCATATAATACCATTCATCTTTTGAGTATTTGAATTGTTTCCCTTTTATTTTTCAGTTACAAAGGGCATTGGAACTGATGTATGAATAACCAAGTGGAACAAAATAGAGAAGCCAGAAACAGATTCATACATGTCTGGAAGTTTCACATGTAAAGGAGGTGACCCCTGAAGATCAGTCATCAAGTGGTGAGGGAACAATTATTTACCTATGTGGAAAAGAACTGGCTTAGATTGTACCTCACACCAGCTCCAGGATTATTGTACTACTAGTTCTAGGTATATTATAGACCTAAATGTAAAAAACAAAACAGAATTTTATGAAAAATTTATGAGGGGGGAAGCAATTAAAAATCTTAAGCAGTAAGAAAAAAGATTAATTAACTTACAATATAATTCAAAGCTTCTGCATTTTTTAAAGATCTATTTATTTACACATATAAGAGCTGGGGTATAGGCCACAGGTCCAGGGATGATATGATTCACCAGAGACACAGTGGGGAGCTGGGCAGACAGATGTACTGAAATACACTGATGAGGGTGCAGTGGGCAGGACAGGAGAGGTCTGCTGCCCCATGTGGGTCACTTCCCTGTCCAGTCACCAAACCCATACTCCAGTGACTGCCGATAACTTCATAGTGCTGTGACAACCCTGTGCACCACCAGGGAGGCTTCTGATCACAAACGAGAACTTAAGAAGGTAGAAAGACACAGCCTACAGTAAGGAAAGGCATTTACAAAGCACACAATGAGTAAATGGTTAGGTTTTAAGATACATTTTAAAAGTTTTATTAAAACCAACATCTTCTAACTCATTTGATCCTTATTTAGAGGAACACCTGTTGACATCTCATGAAAGAAAGACTTCATGGGGTATAATCTGGGGAAAATTTACATCAAACTTGGAAAATATTTAGGGTTCTCTTCTACTGGTTTTTCTTCAGCAAACTAACACTAAAGAAATTTACCCCTCTGTGTTTTGGTGATCTGTCTATAAAGTGGAAACTATTCTTATCCTTAGTGCATAAAAGTAAATAGTATGAAAATTGGATTAACAGTTATAAGATCACCTTTAAGTCACTTGTAAGTGCATTGTGGTGACCTCTTAGAAATTTTTTAGCCTCATCAATATTGGCAAGAAATGCCTTCAGGGGTTCAGTAGAAAAGGATCAATTCTGGGCAAATTCCATTTTAAAAAAATTTCTGCTATTGTATAAATATCTTTTCATAGTACTTATTCTAGTTCTCATTACTAAATACTGCAATTGTAGAGAGTGTAAACACACACACACACACACACACACAGGGCTGGAAGTCAACAAGATTGAAAATTTGACTATGTAACTATTTTCCTATATCTACATGTAGGCCACTTAAATATGGCCACTTTACTAAGGTTTTTCAATTCCAAAATACTTCCAATCAATTGAAGAAACCATTCCAAATGAAAGATTAATATAGTACAGTTTCATTCTTGAAAATAAATCCTATTATGCTTGGAGATGACACTCTTACCTGGACTTGCAGTTTCTCTTTTGTTCTGTCATCAAGAGATTACAAAATGCGTACCTGGAAGATCATTGTTGTATTCAATACAAAAGCAGAGCATTCATCTGCATGTTAAATTAGTTTCTTTTAAGAAATGAAAAGTCTATATTTCATAGTACCAAAGTAGGAGAGGAAATATAAAAGAACTGCCTGCAGTTCAAATATTGAAGGCCAATTATAGAATTATGGTAAGGAACAAGCTTAGAATAAGTAGTTGGCTTATTTTAAGTCCATTAAAATTAACTTTGCAACTTCAATTTCCAGCAATATCCATCGACCAGAAATCTGAGAAGGTGCTTTTGCACTTAAAAAAAAAAATGGTGAATAAAATATACTAGCAAGAAAGTGGGGAAGCTACAAAATTTAAAATGACATAAGAATTCTCTGAGGTTACCTAGCACTAACAACTCTTATTCCAAGGATAACTCTGAAACTTGACCTTCCATTTTGATGACTTTGGGGAGATAATTCTCCACAGGTCTCTATTGTTTCTACATGTCTATGAGAAAAGCACCAGCTGCCCTTTGTTCTAAACTAAATTTTCAAGAATGTTTGTTTGCTCAGCAGCCTTGAAAGATAAAGATATTGTCTCCCTCCAGAGCAAAACACAGGCATGCTTAAACGCTCATTATAAAAGATTTGGGCTCCATAGGGATTATACTGAGATAGAAAAAGGCACAAAATGATGTAAAAATAAACTATTATAATATAAAAAAAAAAAGATTTGGGCTCTCTGAGCTCAGGGCTCCTGTCGAATAGCAAAACCCACTGTATATGCTGATGTGACTTGTTCCTCTTGATGTCGCCTTCTAAGAATTGGGACTTATGGAGCAAGTACAAAATGCTGATAATGTGGTCACGCTTTGCTGTTAAAAAATGAACTATTCCTCATCTTTGATTCAGGATTCTCAAGTCTTCTATCAGAATCCAGGAAACTTGATGATTCAAAATGGGATAATAGCGGGATAAAAATCACAGACTCTTGGTGAGTCTTATCAATGACTATACAGGAATGGATACAGAAAAAATGCAAGAGGACATTCAAGGTGAAGAAGCTGAGACACTAAAAGACTAAAATCTTCTGGAAATACACCACTATGTAAAAGCAAAGTTAGTATTAGATTTAAGGCAAAAGCATTACTGAAGATTAAAATAGAAGGTCACTGTATAATAATACAAAGCTCAACACAACATGAAGTTAAATCTTCACTTGATTGTGCCTAGTAAAATAACCATAAAATTATTATTAGGTAAAACTGCAAGGAAATATGACAAATCAGTCATTACAAGGGACATGGATATACTCTAAAGTACTCCTCTCAATGATTGACACATATAAAACAAGTTAAATCATTAAAGATTTAAAAGAAACTTTCACAGAATACAGTACTCACATTCTGGAGAATGAATGGATTTTCAGGCACATTGAAACCTTTTAAAATTCATTTAAAAATAAGACTTTTTTTAAACTAATCACAACATGGAATATCAACCACTATATGACCTTAACGACAGTTGGTGAGGATGGTCCGGCAGTACGGAGGTTTCTCAAAACATTAAAAGTAGATCTGGCCGTTTCTGGTGGCGCAACGGGTTAAAGCACAGCACTGAGAAGCTAAAGCCACTTCCACATGAGTTCAATTCCCGCCCTGGAGGTGACCACATGGCACGGCAGACCTCTCCTGGCCCGCCTGCTGCTCCCCTCAGCAATGTACTTCGTTGATCTGCCTATTCTGCTCCCCACTCTGTCTCTGGTAAAGCCTCTACCTGCCCCTGAGCCTCTGGCCTGTACCCCAGTTCTGTATGCATAAATAAATAAATCTTTAAAAAAAAAAGTAGATCTACTCATGACCCAAACATTCCACTCCTAAAGCCTATCTGAAGAACAGAAACACAGTAATACAAAGGGACCTACGTACTCCAGTGTTCACTGCAGCACTATTTATGATGTTCAAGTTATGGAAATACTCTAAAGACCCAATAATAGATGAGTAGATTAAGATGTGGCCTCTATACACAATGAAATACCACTCAGGTGTTAAAAAGAAAAAGCAGTCTTGCCATTTACAACAGTAAAGGTGGAATGGAGGGGACTATACTAAAAGAAATAAATCATAAAGAGAAAGACAACTAAGGGTTGACTTCACTCAAGCAATAGACAAAACTAAACTATAAGAAACCCACAAAATCTGACTGTACAATCGAGGCTACCAGAAGGGGTCTGTGGAGAATCAAGAGCAAACTGGGGAGAAGACCCAGTGGACTATGGGGGAGGATTGTGGTGGGTGTGTTGTGGTAGAGGTGTGAACCCATAACATTAAATCATATGTAGTGTTGAAAACTGATGTTACCACAATAAAGACAATACCATTTTTAATAATGAAGAAGAATTAAAAATACAGAGTGTAAAAAAAATGGTAAAAAATAATTCCTAAAAACAAAAGAAATGAAAAAGCAAAAAGTAAAATGATAGCACAAACTGCATTTAAGGATTATTAAAGGGTTCATATAATGAGACCACTTTCATGTTCCACAATGAAAATAATATTTTTAAAAATTCCTAAAGGATAGTTATAATACTCCAAATGTTTAGAAAATTTAAAAATAACTCATAAGGTAAAGAACAAAACACAATGGAAATTGGAAAACTAAATGTTAAAAAGTGTGGGACAAAGCTAAAATGGTATCTAGAGGAAAATTTGTTGCCTTAAATGGTGCATAAATAAAATAAAAATTGAGAAGTTAAGAAAGACATACAAAATAAACTTAATGATAACAATGATTATAAAAACAAGAATAGACATTAATGAAAGAGAAATAAATATTGAAAATATCACCAAAGCTGAATGATAGTCTTTTTAAAAAAAAAAAAATGCATAAAGTTCTGGCAAGATTAATGAAGAAGAGGAAATAAAGTCTAAATAAGCAATACTAGGGAAGAAAATGTAAACCTAACTGTAGACACTGCAGAGAAATGAACTGCTTTACACTAAAAAAATTGAAAAGTTTAACGAAATGGTTGTTATTAATATAAACCACCAAAAGCAAATCATGATAAAGCAGAAAAAAATGGCTAGTGCTATAAAACTGAAAAATTTGAATGAGTAGGTAAATATCTTCCCCAAATTAAAACATTTTAGGTAGCTTTGGTAGTTTTTTGTTTTGTTTTGTTTTTAAAGATTTATTTATTTATTCTTACAGAACTGGGGTACAGGCTAGAGATGTGGACGGTGAGAGGATTCACCAGAGACAGAGTGGGGAGCAGAACAGGCAGATCAGATGAAATACACTGCTGAGGGGAGCAACGGGCGGGTCAGGGGAGTCTGCCCGGCCATGTGGATCTCCTCCGGGACAGGCGGGGATAAACTCATGCAGAAGTGGCTTAAACTTCTTAGTGCTTTGCTTTAACCCGCTGCGCCACCAGGGAGGCGCAGGAAAATTTTACAGGAAAATTTTCTGCAACATCTAAATGACAGATTATTATAATCATAGATGATTTTTTTAATGTAGATTCTATTTTAAAGGTTCAAACTTTTTTTTTTAAGATTTATTTATTCATTCGTACAGAACTGGGGTACAGGCCAGAGATGCAGAGGGTGAGAGGATTCACCAGAGACAGAGTGGGGTACCGAACAGGCAGATCGACAAAGTACACTGCTGAGGGGAGCAGCGGGCACGTCAGGAGAGGTCTGCCACGCCATGTGGATCTCCTCCAGGGCAGGCGGGGATCGAACTCATGCAGAAGTGGCTTAAGCTTCTTAGTGCTGTGCTTTAACCCCGCTGTGCCACCAGGGAGGGCCCTAGACAGATGATTTTAAGAGTAGCAATAGAGGACACTCTTGCTGACTCATTGTATGAAGCTATCTCTGACATCAAAATAGACAAGGAAATTATACAAAAGGGAAGGTCACAGGCTAATCTCAGTAATACTTCAAAATATTAAAAAAGGTAAACAAAATATTAACATTGAAATGTGACAATGTATAAAAAAATAGAATTATCTCAAGGGAGTGTCATCATTACACTCCCTTGGATCATATCCCATCAAGGTTGTCTTTGGTTTGTTTTTTTTCTGATTTATCAATCACTATATCTTTGATGAATAAAAGGCACCTAATAACTAGTTGGTTTAAAAAAAGAAGAAGAGTTTTAATATCACATCAATTTGATTTGACAAAATAATCAAAAGTTAGAGAGCATCAAGTGATGACAAAGTTGTACACTAAAGAGGATTTTTCAGACACTTTTAAAATACCACCACACTTCAGACAACCTGGCATTTCCTGGGAAGTTAAAATGCACATAGGCTGTCCCTCCCTGGTGGTGCAACAAGTTAGGATGCAGCACTGCAAGCCAGCTATAGCTGCTTCAGTGCAAGTTCGATCCCCAGCCCTGGAGGTGACCACATGGTGTGGCAGACCTCTCCTGGCCTGCCCGCTGCTCCCCTCAGCAGTGTACTTCGTTGATCTGCCTGTTCTGCTCCCCACTCTGTCTCTGAGAGTCTCTGATGAAGCCTCTCGCCGCCCCTGCACCTCTGGCTTGTACCCCAGTTCTATATGAATAAATAAATAAATCTTTAAGAAAAAATGCACATAGGCTCTGAGTCAGCCACTGTACTCCTGTCTACTCATTTAGAGGACAAAGAGTAAACTGTGTCATAGGTGTAAGAAATGTATCTTACAACTATCCAGAACTATAAGTTGATAAGTTATATTTGTACATAAAAAAATAATATCTAAAAAGTAGGCAAAAAGAGGAATTCATAGAAGCAGGTAACATTATTGTATTAATATAGAATTCAAAGGCATGCAAAACTACATAGTATACTGTTTAGAGAAACAAACAGATGCGGCCACTATTATAAGCAAAAGGAAGTAAATAATAGATACAAAATTTAGGGTAGGGGCTGTTTAAGGGGTGAGAAGGATGAAATGGAGCATGAGCACCTTGAATTTTTCAGATTTTGCACTTTGTTTTTTAAGCTTTGAGTTGTACTAATGTGTTTCTGTGACTGGGTGACTGAAGTCAAGGACTGTTGCAGGTGGTGCTCCTCCTTGAGGAGGTTGCTGTGAGGTCTGTCAGTCTCAGGGATAATGTTAAAAGGTGGT
>NW_004567114.1:35934261-35967240 GCF_000260355.1 Condylura cristata | reverse complement strand
GCGGGTCAGGAGAGGTCTGCGCACCATGTGGGTCAGCTTGTGGGTGGGGGGGCAAGTATCGAACTCATGCTGAAGTGGCTTTATCTTTTCAGTGCTGTGCTTTAACCTGCTACACCACCAGGGAGGGCCTAAAAAGGTACATATTTTGAGGAGGGGCCACCTTGGAGAGGAAATAGGAGTGACTGGAGCAGAAAGAAGGAGAGGGAGAAAGAAGGTTGTGGTTTATCTGGGCTCCGGGATTCCAGGGTGGAGTTGCTTCAGCATTTTGGGGGCCAGTGGATTTGAGCACCAGGATGGGGCTGATCTTGGGGAAAGCCACTATGGACCTCTGAAGGTGGAGGATGGGAAAGAGGCTGAAAAGATTTGTTTTCCTGGGGATACAACCTGACTTAGCTGCATGAGTGAGGCCTTTTGTCAGGTCATCTGTTGCCGTGCTGGAGCGTCCTACAGCTCTGGGATTATCTCCTGTCATGTCTTCTGTTGTCTTTGTGAGCTGGAACCCGGCTTGGAGTCTGGCTGCCGTGTGCCCAAGGTTGGCAGAGGCAGGAAGATGCCATCTTAGACATGTGGCCTGTTGTTTGGGAGAGGAGTTGCCCATCTTCAGTGACGGTAAGACACCATCATAATGCAGGACAGTATAGGACATGATTTTGGGGAAAGTAAACAGCCATTATTGGCCTCAGGAACCCTTGTTAATCCCATTTTGTGGAACACAGCTAAGCGGTCGCCATTGCAAGATGGCGCCGAGTTCCGCCCCGCGCCGCACACACATAAACAACCTCCACTCAAGGCCGGTTCCAGCCGGTTTCAGCCGGAGTCTGCCCAGCGACATGCCACTGCCAATCCAAATCTGCCGCGTAGACCGAAGGGGTTCACGCCCCTTGATAAGTGTATAAATATGCTCACCGTTCTCCTTTCGGGGCCCTTCACCCCCAGACCATCTTCAACCAAGCAGCGCTTCAATAAACTGTGATAGAAGAAGAATCCTGAGTTCCGTGTTTCATTCCGCGCTGGACGCGGGTCGCAACACCATTTGTTAAATAAATTCCTTTGTTGTTATTTTCTAAGCCAGAGAAGTCTTGCAATCATGTGCATGGGTGAAGAACCCAGACTGTGTTTGGCAAAGTATTTGGACAGCAGGGCCTTGGTCAGTTTAGTGTCCCCTGCTACCCAGTATCACTTCTTTTAAATGATATTTTATACTACAGATGCAATATAAATGTCATTTTGTATATATTTAATATTTTACTTTAAATTTTTTTTTTGCCAAATAGATTGTACTCTATCTGGAAATATGGAAACTTTGTCAACAATTTGGATAATCAAATTTAATGATAATTCTTATTACTTTTACCTATACTTCATATTTGAGCTCGCAAACATTTTTAATTCTCCTAAAATTGTATATTTGATATTTTGGCCTAAGTTCTTCAATTGAAAGGGGGAAAAAATGCTCTGAAGCCAGTTTAAGTAAAGGAGAAATTAATGTTAAGGGATAGATTGTATGTCTCACAGAACCCAAGGAAAAGAAAGTATACAAGGTTGGAATAAAGACTGGAAGGAGATCAATATACTTTTGCTGTTTTTGCTTCTTTCCACAGTTAGTCTCAATATTTCTCCTCAACCTGGTTTTCCCTGTTTCTCCACCTATGTGACTAACTATACACATTAGTGGCTATGGTTTGATACAGTTTCAATTTCAGAGATTGTTTCATTTCCTTCAAACACCAAATTAAAATTTTCTGTCAAGAGAATCCAATCCCCTCAGTTTGGGTTAGGTCCACATTTGGGCTAATTGACTAAAACTATAAAAGCAGGATCTTGCTATACAAACATGACTTCCAAGGGCACTGAAGCTCTAGAGAAAGCTCAGGGTGAAGAGAAGTATAGTGAAATGAAAGAATAGCTATATAACTAGACAATTTAAGGCCCAAACAAGATGATCATCAATTATAATTTCAGTCCTTTACTATTGCTACCAGATTAATTAATCCTATTGGCATTTAGAAAATCTGTCTCAAAACAAACCCATGTCTTGAGTGGTCTTCACAGACAGAAATATCACTTTGATAAAGATAGTTTCAATTAGAGCATTTGGAAAGTTTACCTCTGGTAACAATATAAATATTTGTAGTTTCAATAATATTAGGGAGAAAATGTTTTCCATTCTTTGCGAAAGCTCAATCCATATTTTGAAATAAACAACTGTCATCCTCCCACATCCTTGGTCACATCACTTGAAGGCCCAGCGATAGACAGGTGATCCATGTCAGGTCAGAGCCTTTCTATAGGATTTTTAAAACCAGAAATGGTAAGAAGAGTTTTTTGCTTTCTAGTCACAAAGTTTTAAGATAATTCAGTTCAGAGCATCCATTGACAGATTTGAGAGTTTGAGACTATCAGGCAGAAAAAAAAAAACACAAAGAAATAATGAAATGGTGGCATTTCAGTCAGTTCTATTCATCCTTAATTTTTCTTCCTTTTTTTTTTTTTTTGCTTTAATCTTATTTTGATACATTTTTCTCTTTTTTTGGTCATATATCTATTTATGTTATTGTTCTTTTTTTTTCTTGTAGTTTGTTAAATATATCCCTCCACTCTCTTCTTGCTCGTAGTGTTTCTTCAGAGAAGTCTGATGTCAGTCTGATTGTTTTTCCTTTGTATATTATCTGCTTCTTCCCTCTTGTCAGTTCATTATTTTTTTCTTTGTCTTGGATTCTTGAGAGCTTTACTATTATGCGTCTTGCTATATTTTTCCTTTCATCATGAAAGTTAGGTTTTCTTCTTGCTTCTTGTATGTCTATTTTCATTCCTTCTTCATGTTTGGGAAGTTCTCTTCAATTATCTCCTCAAACATTTTTTTTGTCTCTATAATTCCCTCGTCTCCTTTTGGTATTCCTATAATTCATATATTTCCTTTCCTCTTGCATTGTTTGTTCATTTTTTTTTTCCTGCACACTTCTCTTTCCTGTTTTGGTTCTTTTTATTTCTGTATCTTTGAGGGTACTGATTTGTTCTTCCATTTCATCTATTCTCTGTTTTCATTGCTTCTCCCAGAGTTCTTTAACTCCTCCATTGATCTTTTAATTTCTTGCATTTCTTCCATTTCCCTTAGGGACTCAGTTTCATTCTTTTGATCATTGATTATTTTGTTCATGTCATTTTTTTCCCTTTATAACTGCTTTCAATATTTTGATCCTGGTAGCTTTAAATTCTTTCTCTGATAGGCTGTGGAGATCCTCTATGTCATTGTTATTGTGTTCTGGTTGCTGGTATTCCTTTTTGTGGTGAGTCCCTCTGGGAACTTCTTTGGTTGTTTGTGTTTCTCCATCTCCCTGAGGTTTGCCTTCTAATTTGTGCTATGTGCTGTGACACTGTAGTGCTGTTATTGCCAGGCATCTCTACTGGATGCTCCTATTGGTTTTCCTGGAACTGGTGGTCTGGCCTATTGTGCCAAACCTCCACAAGGATGTTGAGGTTGTGGCTGGATTGATGGGTGCCGGCACCTGTGATTCACTCGCTCTGTATTTACTTAGCTTAAAAAGGGCCACATGAGGTCCCTATCTTTGCTTTTGGAGAATTCCTTTTATTGGATCAAGGGAACTTCACAGACCCTGATTTCCAACAATAGATAGTAGTTGATTTTGCTCTAGCGACTACGTGATGCCAGCAATACCTTGTGAGATTTCAGAACTGTGTTTTCCCATTGTTTCTCTGAGAAATAGATGGGAGGGGAGGGGAGCCTCAGCACCAGAGTTCACATTCAGTTCTGTGCCAGCCCTGAAGCAGTGTCTGGTTTTTTAAGTCCTGGCATGTTCTCAAGACAGAGTCTTGCTGCCACTATGGGTACAGAGCTCCTCACCCAAACTCCATGCCAATGTCCAAGATGGTGTTTTCCTGACACTGGCTGCACACACTTTCAGCTCACCTTTGTCAGGGGGTTTACCTTTTCTCTACTTACCCTAGAAGCCTCAGAGTGTCCATGTGTGTACAGCTTTCTCAAGCAATAAAGGCATATGGAGTGCACTGGCCAGTGTTCATGGTTTGCCTGGACTGAGGCCCCCAGTGGAGGGCTGGGCCTAGTTGTGCATACTTTTCTGCTTGTCTCTGAGGGGAGGTGTGTACCTTATCTCCACTCCCACGGGCCTCTTGGAGACCCTGGAAGTACTCTCTCCCTCTGGGCTGTGGTGTGCCCACATCACCTGGGCTGAGACTATGGCAGTTGGTGGTTTTCATTAAGGGCCCCCAAAAACTTGTCCTTTATTCCATTAATTGACACCAGAGATAAAAAGGGACACTCAGTTAAAATAAAAGAATCAAGTAAGCAAGAAAACCTTACAATTCTAAATGTTTTTTCTCCTGATAACAGAAATTCAAAATGTTAAGGAAAAACTAACAGAATTACAAAGAGAAAATAGACAAAAGTACACAATCATTGTTGGTACTGATCTTGTAAAGTGTACTGATTACACACAGACTGCAGAGTATGAAATTTGGAACACCAGCAGGAAAGAATCTCAACAGTGCCCAAAATGTAAGCCAGCCCTACTCACCACCTTAGCACATTTGTACCAGTGTCTGAACCCCTCCAGATCCTGCCTTCACTCTGCTGATGCATTAATGCAAAAATAGGTACCTACAGAAATCAGCAAAGGCCAAAACTATAAAATTATTCCCAAGCTTCAAACTATATTATGAAGCTATAATAATCAAAAGGGTATGATATTTTGAATAAAAAAGTCATTCAGATCAAGAGACTTGAGAGCCCATGAGAGTTTCACAGATGTCTTTGGGGGCTTGACTCCAACAACAAGGGAAACAAAAGCAAAAATAAACAAATAGAACTAAAAAGCTTCTGCTGAGCAAAATAAAACTATTATTAAATGAAAAGACACCCTAGTGAGTGGAAAAAAATATTTGTACATCACACATCCAACAAAGGCTAATGTCCAAGATCTACAAAAAGCACAAACAGCTCAACCAAAAGAAAATAACTAACCCAATCCAAAAAGTGGGCAGAATTGCTAAATACTTCTTCAAAGATAGCCAACAGGCACATGAAAAAAATGCTCATCATCACTTACCATCAGGGAAATGCAAATCCAACCCACAATGAGTTACCACCTCATAGTATGTGAATGTCCCATATGTAGGAATACATATTAGCCCATTCCCTATGGAAAACAGTATACAGGTTTCTCAAAATATTGAAAATATCTGCCATAAAGTCCAGGAATTGTATTCCTTCATAGCTCCCAAAGAATACAAAAATGCTAATAAACACTAATTCAAAGGTATCTATAGACACTCTTACATTCATTGCAGAACTATTTATAACACGAAGATATAGCAATAACCTGGGTACCCAAAAACAAATGAGTAAATTAAGTAAATGTGGTTTATATATACAGTGGAAACTACTTAGCTATTCAAAAGCTGCCCCAACATGGAAAGGACTGTGCCAACCAAAATAAGTCATAAAAAGAAAGACAACTATGCGATGATTTCATTCATATGTTAGAATACAAAGAAACAAAGCAAAGGAATAGGCAGCATTAAAATAAAAACAAATCCAGGCCCTCCCTGGTGGCACAGCGGGTTAAAGCACAGCACTAAGAAGCTAAAGCCACTTCTGCATGAGTTTAATCTCTGCCTGCCCCGGAGGTGACCACATTGCCTGGCAGACCTCTCCTGACCCGCCCGCTGCTCCCCTCAGCAGTGTACTTCATCGATCTGCCTGTTCTGCTCCCCACTCTGTCTCTGGTGAAGCCTCTCACTGCCCCTGCACCTCTGGCCTCTACCCCAGTTCTGGATGCACAAATAAATAAATCTTTAAAAAAAATAAAAAAATAATTAAAAAAATAAAACAAATCCTAAAAATCTGACTGTAGATTTGAAGTGGCCTGAGGGGGAAAAGGGAGGGGAAAAGGGAGGGGAGGACAGGGAGGGAAAGGGGGGAGTGGTCCAGGGATCTATGGTGGAGAATAATTGGGTGATTTGGTAGCGGTTATTAGGTAGGTAGGTAGGTAGGTATATGTGAAAGGGTGTGACCTCCATATCTCTAAATCATATAAACTTTGTAAACCAATGTTTCCACAATAAAAAAAATGACACAATTTTAAAAAATAGATTCATATAAAATAAATAACCCATTGGCCAAAGAAGACATCACAAAGGAAATAATTTGAACTGAATGAAAACAAAAATATGGTACTTCAAAACTTGTGATGTAAAGTAGTGCTCAGAGGGATATTTACAACTTTAAATGTTAGCATTAGAAAAGAAAAAAGGACTAAAGTTAATCATCTACAGTTTATCTTATAAAGATGAAAAAATAGAAACTAATTGAACTGAAAATGAATAAAAATAAAAGCGAATAGCAATGTGAATTTTCAAAAATTGAGAAAATCAGTAAAGCCAAAAGTTTGTTCTCTGAAAAAAAAATTAGTAAAATAGGTCCTTAAAAAGACTAATTAAGAAAAAAAAAATTAAGAAAAAGATATAAAATACTGATACAAGTTATAACATAGACAAATCTCAACGATACTAAGCTGAATAAAAGAATCCAGAACATAAAACATAACTCATGATATCATCTAAATTAATCTCCCTGGTAAACTAGGGATTAAGGCTCAGTGCTACCACCCTGACCACCCACTGTAACAGCCTCAATTGTATCCCCGGCCAGGGAGCTGCCCAACATGGCACAGCAGACCTCTCCTGTCTCACCCGCTGCTCCCCTCCGCAGCATACTTCAGTACATCCTCTTGTTCCACTCTCCTCTCACCGCTCCCCCCCCATGGCCTACACCCCAATTTTTCTATGCAAAAATAAATAAATTAAATCTTAAATGAAATAAGCTGAAGATCAGGTAGAACTTGTCTCTAATGATGGAAATCAGAATGAGTGCTTAAGGATGGAAGTGGAAAGAGCTGAGCTATCATCATGGGTTGTCAGAAGTGCTCTATATCTTGATGATAATGTCAAAACTCAGAACAATACACAAGTTCTGTGCAGTTACTGAATGTAAATTATACTTCAAGGAAACATGGCATTAAGAAAAGATCACGAGATTTTAAAGTTTTCTTTTGCCAATGTTCTTAGCATGTAACCTCTCCTTTTCTTTTTTCTGTCATCATTCTTGGCTGAACCTAGCTACTTCAATCTTAGGATATAACAACAATCTCCAGACCCAATTGCTTCCATTCCAAGGGACATCTGTAAACATCTATCCCACAGACCTACTGATATTTACCTTCTTGGTATCATCTCTGGATTGTGACTCAACTGCCCAAATTGTTAGTAGATGCCATACCTCAGCATGGCACTCAGGTTTTGGTCATTCGACACAATCAACTTCATGTCAATACTTTCCAAATGGAATCCACTGATGGACAGGTACACATTAAACCACTGACTGCTATTGCAAGGACTGGGGAAGAACCCTAATTTGAAGACTTTTTGCCCATTTATCTGGTATTACTGTATCCACCATATCTGATTTGAGCTACTGATAGTTTAACAATTAATGTTCTCCCAAAAGACCTGAAAATGTGACCATCAGTCTTCTCACGGCACAGCTCCCCACTGCCTCTACCTGCTAGTCACAAAAATATTTCTCAGTCCATTTGTCTACTGATTACCACTATATGTCTACAAACATATTACATGGAATGTGTTTGTTTCCATTAAAAATTATTTATGCAAAATTCTAATTTAGTTAAATGCTCTATAGTTTGTCTGAAAACACTAACCTGAACTGTATGTTGCCCTCCTGTAGGTGAAATATCATCCCAATTACCTGTAGAGCCCCTTAGATTCTTTTCAGTATTCCTTAACACTTTGAAAACCTCCAGATAAACAGTCTGAGCAATGGAGGGACCAAAAGGTAATCTCCCTCCCCCCAGGAAAATGGAAATAACATCTTCTTGAAAGTCATAAATATAGTCAAACATGATGGAATCCACCAGAATTATGGAAAGTCAAATTAAGGAAACAGACTAAGGAAGACTAGTTATAAAAACATATTATCTGAAAAATATGTGTTAATAATCTATAAATTCAGTGAAATTCAATCAAAACTCCCTCAGTTTTCATGAAAGTTGGCAAATTTAACCTATAATGCTAAATAAGAAGAAAGTAACAGAAATCAATCTATTTCACACTGTTTTAAATGAAGAATTGGGGAGGATTTTTCTCTACAAACTTCAAAGATATCAAAATTTACTACAAACTTCTCAGAACTAAGGCAAATATATTACATATTTTCATAGCAATAGACAATTGGGACAGGAGAAATTGCCCAAACAGCCTCACACTTGCATAAAAAATTGATTCAAGAGAATATTCTTCATATTTTCAGCATCTAGCTTATCTGGGTATCTGATTAAAATGCAGATTCTGACTCAGCAGATCGAAAATTCTGAGGTCCATCTAGGATTCTGCATTTGTAAGACATTTTCAGGAAACGTCACTGCCAATATTCTCCCACCCTGCTCTGCCAGGTGTATTCAAGAAATCAACCATGGCAGAGAGAAGTAAACAAATAAGGAAGTTCTAAATGGGGCAATCAAAATTTATCAGCAGGACCAATGTTTCCCCTCACGTAGTTATTTGGCTCATGAAATAGAAACTTTAATATTTGTGCTTTTAAAACAAACAACCCCCTCCACCCAGGCTGCTTCTTCCACTCTCTCTACCCTTCACCACAGAACAAAGCAGTTATTTATCTGACTAGAGAGATGTCCCTGTCCACATATGGCCTGTGTTCTAGCTACTGCTCCCCACCCCTCCTCCAGAGCCACTGTCCTCATACCTGAGCATGTTTTTCTGTTCTCTTCCCCATGGGAGTAGAATTCAGTGATAACCTAAAGAAAACCATAGACATAAATTGATCTAGCCTCTGAAAGTGTGGGTTCCAGTCAGTGACAGCAGTTATAAAAGTAGAACACTAAACTTATACCAGATCTAGTGAATCAGAATCTGCACGTGAATTCTATCCATTTAAAGTTGAGAAAAATACTGTGGGCGATCCTCAGAGTAGGTCACTCTAGTTGACTTTATGATGCTTTCCTACTCCTGCTCATCAGTGAGAATCCTTGAGATCTGCACTGTGACCACTTGTGGCTATTAAACATTTGATATGTGCTACCAGTAGAAAACATACAATAGAACTCAAAAACCTTAGACAAAAAAAAAATGTAAAATATTTTTCATTTAAAAACATGTTGAAATGATGCTTTAGAGACACAGGGGTAAGTAAACATATCATTAAAGTCAATATCACCTGTTTCTGCTTACCTTTTTATTATGGCAACCAGAAATTTTTACATCACATATTTGGCTTACATTTGTGTCTTTCCTTATATTTTTCTGGCCTGGCACTGTTATAGACTTTTCTCTGCCTCTTCAAGTAACATTGTATGACTCAGCTCATCCCCAGGCTAAATTAGCTTCCTGGCCGGAATCCCATGATATTCACCCCTTGATATCATTAATAAGCCTCTAGTTTGACAAGCCTCTGAGTCCTGGTCGTCTCTATCAGGTCGTTAACGTGCCAGTGAAAGGTAAACTTTTTTTTCTTACAACTTGAGATTTTGCTGTGGTTTGGAAAGGGCCTATAAATAGTAGAAAAGGGGTCAGAGCTCTGGTTTAGGTTATGCCTTTAGCATTCTCTATGATGTGGCCACATCACTGTATATATTTTTCCAACCCTTTTATCTGTAAAGTGGAGAAGTGTGAACTAGATAATCTTTAAGATTCTGCAAGTCCCTAACACAAACAATAATTTTTCATTCTCTCATCTGTTGGACACACTTACTGCCACTCCAATTTAGATTGTATATTCCTTGAAGGCAGGCATCTTACCCTTTTTGTGTGTCTTCAATTTTATTGAGATATAATTGATGTATAAAATTGTAAGATATTTAAAGTGCACAACTTGATGATGTGATATACATATGCTTTTGTTAAAGCGTTCCCCCATCAGTTAATTAGCACATCACTTCACCGTTATCTCTCTCTTTCTCATTTTCTCTTGGGGGGCAGGGGAAGAGAGCTGAGAACATTTGCTAACCTCTGAACACAATGCAATGTTATTAACTATAGTTATGAAGCTACACATTTGTCTTATATTTCTTAACTCCTACTGCTGTGACTGAGTTCTTCCTCTTTGGTGAAGACTTTGATGCTGAAGAACAAACTATTTATTCAAATATAGATACACTTTAAATCCAGTAAAGAAATAAAAATGGAGACATAACTTACAAGTAGTTGCTCTTTGAGGTAAATCCTGTTTGCATATTTGTGTGTGCACTTTTGTTTTTAAAAGATTGGTCATCTGGCTGAGACCCGAGGAATCTTGGTTAAATATTTCTTTATGCAAAACAAAGAATGTTGAGTAGCTAAGTAATTTACTTCTGAGGCTAAAATTGGGTTATTTTTTGTTTCCTCCCCTCTGAATGTTTAATCTGGAAAACAAGAATAAAATTCAAAAGATGTCCAGTCACAAAAAGCTCATCGTCTATAAAATAATAGTGGCAGCCAACATCTTTAAGTGGCTAATTGACGCAACAAATATGGATGACCCATCTTCTATGACAACTGAATGAGTCAGTGATCATTGCTAAGCATCTATTAAGCCCAAAGAGCTCTTGGGTAATACAGAAAAAAGGGAAAACTAGTCAGTCACTTTCTGTAAGCGTCTGGTAACCTAATTGAGGAAAACTGAACATACAAATTGAAGAGGACTAAATGTATATTTGCACAATACAGAAATAATAACCTTTTGTTGAGTTGTTATTATGTGCTTCATACACAACTATTCATATGCACTCTAGACATGCATCCAAATGTTAAAAGCTCAAGGAGGGATCAGATGAACTTGAGTAAAGGCTAAGTAATTGTTTTAAAAAGCAGGAAGTCAGGCCAGGGCAACCCCTTATCTGGTAGAAGGGCAGATGCCAAATTTTCAGATAGCAGTGCAGTCTCCTGCACCCACAGAGAAACCGGGAAAGGTGAGAAAACCACAGGAATGTAGCTAAGTCATTTGTAGACGGTAGTCTATGGACCACCTATGGGATAATCATCTGGAAATCTTGTCATAAATGCAGATTTCTCTCACCTGTTCCAGAACCATCACATCAGAACATTAAGGGTAAGTTTTAATATCTGTACTTTGAATATACAGCAGGTAACTCTTATGAACACTGAGGTTTCTGAACCAATCAATAGATAAGAACCAGAGTGTCAGATTGAATCTGACCTGATTTTCAGACTGTCCTCACAATTTTGTGATAAGTGCATTCTTCTTCTGTGCAACCATTTTAAGTTCCAGTTTGCCCATCTGTCAAATGAAAACAATAAATATTATCTACTTATGATCTTGCAGTGAAGATCAAAGATTAACAATCTAAGGTGCTAAGTCTATAGTAAGTTTTTAATCAATACAATAGAAATTATATAACCTCATGAAGAATTAACCAACTATAGTCAATATTATATTAGCTACTTTAAAATTTGATGAGGGTAGAGCTCATGGCAAGTGTTCATTGGAAGGGAAAGGAAGGATAGAGGTGGGAAAGGAAAGGAGAGAAGAGGAAAAGATGAGAGAGGAGGGGAGGGAAAGGAAAGGAAATAATTCATCAAATGTGATCAGGTGAATGAAGGTAATGAAGAAAAAAAGAAAAAAGGAATGTGAAGGGAATCCAGATATGAAGACAGGAAACTGGCACCTGAGGGCATGTTTCCAGTGATAATCTATACTTATTAGCCATTGTCTGTGTCACACCACATTATATCAACTCAAAAGTCGCTCGTGATTGCCCTAGGAAGCAGGAATTCAGTAGGACTTTAGCCGAAGTTTGGCCATGTTTTTATTGTCTTGAGTAAAGCCATACAGCTACTAAGACACAAGACACGCATAAACAAAAGTTGTGGTATAGTCAAACTGGCAGACTTCAACATATGAGGCACCTCTGTGGGTCAGAAGTGAGCCAGGACAGCACAAGGCATGCCCTGGAGTGAAGGCAAGTTCTAAGACCAAAAGCTGCCCACAGGAATGAGGGATCATGCATGTGGGCGAGAGAGTCTCTCTCTTGCAAGAGTCTCATCACCTTTTCTGCCAAGAACTTCCCTTATTGCACAAGATATTATAAGTAATAATAGAGAGAGAAAAATAACTGACATTTATTTCCTGCCACTTTTCTAATAGAGAAATCTAAACCATTCCTCTACTGCTCAGTAGTCATGATTTGCTATTAGTATTAAGTGAAAACATATAATCTAAGTATTCCTAAAAGAAGTCATTAAAGTTCAAACCAACTAAAGAAACCACACTTTTTAAACAATCACAGCTTGCGCGGGAAGACTATTATTGCAGATACCTGTTCTATTTCCCTGACTAGTATCCATTTCCCCTTCAATATTAGCATTCTGATTTTCACTTGGGTACCCCTCCCCCCATCCTCTGGTTCTGACAGGCTCAATCCCCATTTCCAGGCTTTAGGAAAGGGCACATGGCTGAATTTTGCACAATTAGCATCTTCCATGCCTCTGGCAACAATCATTAGTTCAGGCATGACAAGTGATTTGAATTGGTCCAATCCAGAGCTGATCTGTAATATCATAGAGCAAGTTAGTTGTATTATTTGCACATCTTGTACTACCATGCCTAGTCTTTTCGAGTCTTTTCAGCTATGTGAACCAGTGATATTTTGGTTGAGACATGTTTAAATTAGGATTTTTGTCATTTAGGGTGAAAAAGTCTAGTGGAAAGCCACAGGCAATTAAAAAGTCATTGATCTTGTCACCAGCTTACACTTAACATTAGCTGATTTTGTGAGTAGAATGCATGAATAGTAAGAGAATTAGGATGAGGGAAAAATGACCAGTTCTTAAACCAAAGCCAGGACAGTTGCTAGCAGTGAGAGAAATAACTCTAAAAAAACACTAAAGTGAAACTAGAAAAATGATGGGTGAGATTCATCAAGAAAATCTAGAACATATACTCCCACTCTCTGGAAAATAGAAAAAGCATTTAAAAATGAGAACAGAAACTTAGCAAACAATGTGTCCCTGATCTAAGTTGTAGGAGAGAAAGATATCAAAGGGGCCACATTTTTAAATGTAAGGCAAGGAGGTTAGGACAGGGTAAGCAAAACACTTCAAAGTAAAGCATACTTGGCATAATTTTCATCAGCTAATGTTAAGTGTGAGCATTAAAAGTCTAGAATTTTATTTTGCCTCAAAATTTAACTTAGGCATTAATTCAGTCTGTTTTTTAGTGGACATATTAGTAGATCTATCTTAAATCATTATTACCACATGTTAGAAAGGCAGCTGGGAAAATAGCCAATATGAGCTTCAGAATGCTTGGATACCTTCATAAGCAAATGCTGTGCTGACAGACAAAAGGGGGGAAATGAAAGCACATAATTCCATTTTAATACACACAAAAATTAACTCCCTAAATATCGCAAAGAAACTGCCTATGTTCCCTTAAAGTTCATAATTTCATCTTGTTCAGTAGTGTCTGCTTTTAAATTTCTGCCTGAGCAGCAAGAAATAGATTACACAATTCTGTGCATTTCTTCAGGTGTCACAGAGTCCAAGAAATGTAGATTAAATAAGGAAGAGAAAAAAGAGAAATCACTTATTTGATGACTCCTTCCCAACCTGGAGTCTCATTCAAGGCCTACCTGTAGCGGATGACATGAAATGCCTTAAGATCTAAAATAGAAGAACTTAATTACAACAGAAAATATAGGGGGAAAGATGTTAAAAATAAAGAGATGACATAAAGTATATAAAGTTAGATAACAAGAATGAAAAGTGGGAAAATATATTAGCATGGCAGTAAAAATGTCTGAACTCTTTCAAATCTTTAAACAGTAGGTTTATCTACTTTGTAAATGAAGGAGTGACTCTAAGATAACAGTCATAGATAATATATAATCATTCTAAACAAATATATTAATTACTACAATATTTTCCTATGCAATTAAGAATTAGGCATCTATTAATACAGGAAGTTTGCCAAGGGCAAATGTAAGGATAGACTACAAGTCTTCCCTCTCCAGTTATCTATCCAGTGTATTTCACCCATGCCTCTTAGAGCTTGTACATATTGTATTAAGGTCCAATGTTTGCTGTTCCAGAGCTAGAACCAGTTCTTGCTCAATATTGTTTACCCTAGGATAATGCTAAACCAAAAGAGGAAACTTTGCAAGAGTAAATGAATATCTCCCTTTTTTTTTTAAAGATTTATTTATTTGTTCATACAGAACTGGGGTACAGGCCACAGGCTCAGGGGTGGCGAGAGGCTTCACCAGAGACAGAGTGGGGAGCAGAACAAGCAGATGGAGGAAGTACACTGCTGAGGGGAGCAGTGGGCGGGTCAGGAGAGGTCTGCTGTGCCATGTGGTACCTCCGGGGCAGGCAGGGAGGGGCAGGCAGGAATCGAACTCATGAGGAAGTGGCTTTAGCTTCTCAGTGCTGTGCTTTAACCCGCTGTGCCATCAGGGAGGGCCAGAATGTCTCCCTTTTAATCGTAATAAAGATAAAGTTTGGTGGAGGTTGACAATAAGTTAAAGCAGGAATTTTAAAACCAAGCTGCTGTGATGTTTTGCACTTATGGCAGGGATAGACCTATGAACTATTTTTAAAGACAACTTTAAAATCCTAGATGAAAGAGAATGTTCTTCAAGATTGACTCAAACCAGGGTAAGATAAAGAAATTTTTATGACATGTGTAGATTTTTCAGGTGGTTATATTATTGCATCATTTAAAAAACTTCAGGAGTTGGGCCCTCCCTTGTGGCGCAGTGGGTTAAAGCACAGCACTGAGAAGCTAAAGCCACTTCCGCATGAATTCGATTCCCGCCTGCCCCGGAGGTGACCACATGGCGTGGCAGACCTCTCCTGACCCGCCTGCTGCTCCCCTCAGCAGTGTACTTCTGTGATCTGCCTGTTCTGTTCCCCACTCCGTCTCTGGTGAAGCCTCTCACCGCCCCGAGCCTCTGGCCTGCACCCCAGTTCTGTATGCACAAATAAATAAATCTTAAAAAAAAAATTTCAGGAGGCAAGTCATCCGGTTCTAGGTCTGAACTCTGGTTATCTGCTCACAGACAGGCATCCTGGCCCAGCACTTCATCCCTTGACTTGCGTTGTTCTTTCTCTCAAAATCAGACTAAGGATAAACTCACCTTCAACATTGTTGGAAAGAAGTCCTGAAGCAGTGAATGTGGACTATGCCAAGCATGTTTATAATTCAGCAGTATCATTATTTTTATTATTATTCCTTGCTATTATTTTGTCCACAAGATAAGGCCTAGAGTTCTAACATCTCTTCTCTACAACAAACTAAATCTTGATGAATCCATTTCAGCCTGGCCTGTTTTGGTTAATTTAGTTTGGTTGTAGTCCTCTTGAAACTATGAAAAACTAAACCAGGTGTGAGGACAGTTCCTAGGTACTCTGTTGTCACAGACTTGGACTCTGTCACCCTGGATGGCTTAATAAAAGCAGCCATTTGGTAATACAATTGGAATGTGTTTGGTATGTGTTGTTTTATAAAAGTTTCCTCATACCTAACAGACAAAAAAATGTACCCAAAAGAATAAAGGAAGGAGGGAAGCAAAACACTAATAGTTGCGGGTCCACTCTGGCCAGACACGAAGGAAAAGGAAAAGACTCAGGCCAGTTCAGCTTTCAGGGCCCAAGGACCAGGTCAGAAGCAGAGCAGGACCTCGTGAAGGTCAAAGTGAGGTGATAGAGACTGTGGACTATTTTTAAAGTTTTACATTTAATAGAACAATATCTTAAGCAAGAACATCCAATGCAATGTGACTGTGTAAGCCATAAGATAATGACTTTTAAATATCAGTAGAAAGCACTTCAGGGTATGGTCACGGGACACTGATGAAAGAGTGCCATGAGCATCTTCTGCTTTCAGTTCTGCCCATCCTGAGTATAACGCACTTGGAGATAATACTGAAGGCTTAATTTGTGAGTGTGAGGCTTGAGCCAGCAATTCCGTGGCCTCCACCCTTGGATGGGCCTGGTGCAAAGCAGGGCGTTTCGACCTAACACTTTGATGGGCCGTTTGACACATGTCAGCTTGTAAAATCACTGTCTTTCCAGAAACATAAAAAGGCATATTTGCTATCAGTGTTGAAGTCAGGTCCTATGAGAGCTAAAATCATATAACTGAAGGAAAAAGAATAAACTTTGTATAAGTGTTCAATTCAAACGAAGAAAAACCATGACACAGATTATACATTTTAAACACTACAACACACGCACGTAAAAAGACCAGAGAAGTAACTTTTTTTTTTTTAAGATTTATTTATTTATGCTCACAAGAACTGGGGTACAGGCCAAAGATGCGGAGGATGAGACAGAGGAGGGAACAGAACAGGCAAATCTACTGAAATACACTGCAGAGGGTAGCAGCAGGCGGGTCAGGAGAGGTCTGCCACACCATGTAGGTCAACTCCCTGGCTGGGGATTGAATTCATGCTGCAGTGGCTTTGAATAGCTTCATCATGCTGTGCTTTAACCCGTTGTGCCACCAGAGAGGGTTCAAAGTAAACTTTTTTGTCAATTGCCTAGCAAACCTGGAAAGAACTCATCCCAACATTTTTGATTACACATTTCTTGATTATCCCTTCATAGGCCAAGAATTTGGGTTTTAGTTCTTAGAAATAATAGAAAGATAATTCCAGCATCCGTTGGTCAAAATTTGCATTGGTAGTTCAGAAAATTTGTTTATGGTTACTGATGATTGAACATTAAAAGTTGTTACAGCCAAATACACATCCTTGCTTAGGATTATTGTCAAATTTGGGGAAATAACTGTGCATATCTTCCGTATATGCACTGTAGGATTTCAGGGCATCTCAAGTAACCGATTAGTACTCTTTGAATGAATTAAATGTAGTAACTAGTCAATGGACTTGTTACAACGATGCTCTATAAGTTTTATGTAATCATTATTGATGTCCGTATTTTATTTTAAATATGCTAGAAATGCAAATGCAATTTTGATATATCCAGTAACAGTAATAGATGGGATGTAGAAAACACACAACTTCATAAAGATGTAAAATGTGTAGTACTACTACTTAGGTGTGATCTAAAAACAGTCATTTTTGATAATTTCCCTTTTGAGAGATTTCCAAGATACTTCTAAATGCATCACTCATTGTCAAGACGTTGTTGGCAGCAAAGGACGTCTGTTATAAAGCAGTATTGATGAGAGTTGAATCATTCTCTTATAATTTGACTTGCCTGGTGATTGACTTGCCTGGTGATTGACTTGCCTGGTGATTGCAAGAATTTTCCACAGCCTGGCTTCAGGATCCACGTATCCACACTGTGTGTCTCCTCCACCGTCCACATACATTCTGGTAGGAACTGCATCGTCCCCACATGTCCCCATATGTCCCCACATAAGCTCTGGCCGTATACATGTGTGTTGTCCTGTCAGTGAGTGGAAGCAATGAACTGTCAGAGTGGGACTGGAAGTAATTTCTATCCCAAAATAGGTAAATGGCTCTCTGTGGATATGGCTGCAAATACTGCAACGGTGCTTCTGTCCGAAACCTAAATGGATTCCCAGCCCAACTTTTCTGCAGGCTTTTCTCCGAAAGGCCCCAGGGCCCTTTAACATGAGGGAAATGTGGCAAGCAGAGGCAAGAGTAGAAAGAGAAAGCAACCTTCATTAACTGAAGTTAAAATATTTCACTTTTGCACATTCATAAAAAGAAATGTCTAGACATTCGATTAGGGCCGAGCTTTTAAAGGGGCCCAATCAAGTGAGGAGCCTTGAAGTTTATGCCTCAACATTTTGCAATGAATCTATTTTGATCCTGGACTTTTACTCCATCCTGAACCTCCAACTTGATCTTGGGCAATTTCCTATTTTAAACTTTTATTTCTGTATTATTTTAATGCAGAAAATGCTATTCTGCATGAATGTTTTAACTTTTTAATCACAAAACAGATTTTTACCATGTATTAGAAATGATCAACATCTTCTGTTCTCACACCTCCATTTTGCAGGAGCTTAGCAACTAGTAAGATGACAATATAGAGCAAACTGCTGTGAAGACTATTAGACATATATCTTTCTTTTGAAACATGGAGAATTCTTTATTATAAATATTCTTCTTTTTTCTTACCTCCACCTTGTCCGGTGTTTAATATATACCCACTCAAATGGGGTTATAGAATCCAGTAGGCAACTTCAAGATACTCACCTTGTAGATGTCCAAATGAAAAGACAGAATGAGAATCTCAGTTCAATGAAGACATCTCTTTACTGATCAAAAGCAAAAGATAATGACAATTTTCATTTCATAGAAAAAAATAGTAAAGAGGTTAAGATACAGATGATGACGAACTCTCAGAAAACAAGCAACTCCTTCAGTAGGACTAGTCGGTCACCCATTCTGAGACTGGCAAGTGTGGTTTCCACTTAATTTGCCAGCTATCTGAGAACATATTTCAGTGCCATCCTTCTCCTGACCTTGACACTAACCTATCTCTGATTTCATCTCAGCCCTAATCCCCACCCCAGGGAGTACAGGTTTGAGATGGTGAAGTTCAAAGATGGGAAATATCTGATTCATGCATTATTCATCATTAAAACAGATAAACTTTGGGAGTTTACTTTTTTGATTATGTCAAAATATTTTCACCTGAAAAGAAGTACTGAATTAAATGGCTGTTCCAAAGATCATGTATCCTGATATATTAAATTAAACAAAAATTATGGAGGATTATATGCATTTTGATTGATTCTTAGAGAATAAATTTTTATCCATATTGTGCAATATTTTTGGGTGGAACACAAGAACATTTCTGTAACTTTACCAATCTCTCTTATCGTTCCTTAGCAGCTTATTTTATGGATGTGTCTCAATAGCTATTTGCAATGGAACTGCATTTTAAAGAGCTTAGAGAGTATATTCTCCCCTTCTATTCTGATGTGATATTATAGAACAAAGCAATGAATGGTAATGATTCTGGGGTGCATTGGGGAAGAAATTTTGCTTATTAGAGAAAAGAAGCCTAAAAAGGCCAGGAGCATGATATGGTAAGAGAAAGCTAACAAAGCTCTTAGCTGTACCGGGGAGGATACTTGCTTATACATATCATACAGCCCCCATTTCAGAACCCCTTTGCTCAGACACAGTGAAATATGTTAAAATAGATACACGAGCTATACAGTGAATTCATTTCCTCAATCTGGCCTTTACTGCAGTTGGTATCTCCAAGATAGCATGGGTTTTGTTTTGATTTTTTTTAAAGATTTATTTATTTATTCATACAGAAATGGGGTACAGGCCAGAGATGCGGAGGGTGAGAGGTTTCACCAGAGACAGAGCGGGGAGCAGAACAGGCAGATCAAAGAAGTACACTGCTGGGGGGAGCAGCGGGCGGGTCAGGAGAGGTCTGCCACACCATGTGGATCTCCTCCAGGGCAGGCGGGAATCGAACTCATGCGGAAGTGGCTTAAGCTTCTCAGTGCTGTGCTTTAACCCGCTGCGCCATCAGGGAGGGCCTTTCTTTTTTTTAATTTTTTAAAACTTCAGCTTGCAGGGGATAAGAGGGGTGGGGCTGTTGGAAGGGGAGTGGGGCCAAGGTGGGGGCTGGTGTGGAAGGGGGAGTGTGGCTGGGGGTGGTGAACGGGAACCAGTGTGGAAGGGGAGAGGCTAGGGGAGGGGGAAAAGGAGGAGCAGAGCCTGCTGTTCCTCCAGGAAAGAAGGAAAAAGCTGGGGAGCAGGCCCCGGCCACTAGCTCTGCGGTCAGCGTCCTCTCCACCCTGCTATCTCCAAGATACCTTGTCTTCAGTGTTTTGTTTCCAAGACATAGATACATTCATTCATTCATCAAAGACAAGGACGCTCTATGGGTTCGGAAATGAGGATGCCTTTTAAAGTAAGCATGATGTTGCCTCATAGAGCACTGAAACAGAAAAGACAGATGAGAAACAAAATATTATACAAATAATTAATCAGAGTGGAATTCCCCTTATTGCCAGGAGGACTGACTGGATTTGGCTCTGCGACCTGGGAGGAAGGGAAGAGGTTCTTTAAGAACTTCAAATCCACACCCTGCAGAGGACGCTGAGGCAAAGCTGCAGCTACCCCAAAAATCAAATCACAGGGAAAGTAGACCTCAGTTAACCTGCGAAGATTAGCATGCCCAGCCCAGCCCAGGAAACCTGGGACAGTGAAGACATGTTCTCAGAAGGGCGGAGAAGGATGTGTGTGCTGATCACACCAAAATCCAAAGGCTGTATACTTATATCCATACCTACATAGGCCCTGCATACCTGCAGCTTTCTCAGGGAGCAAGCAGAAAGCAGTGCAGTATTTCAAACAAGGAGTTATGTGATCCATTTGCTTTTAATCACCCTGGCTGAATTATGAATAAAGGTGTGGATGATGATGGGAATAGAAAAAAAGGAAATTGTTATAAGATTATTTCTGTCAAAAGACATCTTGGTTTCTTGGTTTAGGGTGTGACTTCAATCATGGAAACCCATAGATAAAGTTAAGAATTATTTTAGTGATAAAATATCAGCAGTTGTCTGACAATGAAAAATGAGAGGCCATGATAGGCTGTTTTAATGTTCATTCAGCTCACCTGGAGACAGTCATGGCCAAGCTTCTCCTTTAATTGGTTAAGCAGGGGATGCAGGCACAGGAGTTTTCAGTACCTATCAGTGGTTTCAAATACAAAATCAGGTGGACAATATTTCCCCAAGGTATAAAATGCCCCACAGAGAAGGACTTTGACAAGTCAATTGCATGAATTTCCATCCTATGCAGTTTTTGTCAGAGGAAATAAAGTGATATATCAAGGTTAGAGTTGGACATCCTTGGATGATAGAGGAAAAATCTAAATTGGACAAAGGCATTCACACTGTCATAGAAGTCCCCCCTTCCCTCCCAGAATAAGCAGTGCAGGGAGACAGTAACAGGCAGGTAATGAGAGCCACCGGGACCCCCACATGGAAGACAAGGGCAAGTCAGCAAAGGAGACTGCGAAGCGGTGCTGGTAAGTCAGAAGGAAGCCAGGAAAATGGGGTTTTGCCAAAGTCAATGCACGGAATGTTTCAAGGAGAGAGCGCCTAAGTGGCTTGAAAGCTGTGTTTAATTTTGGCAAGGCCTGGAACTCCACCCTCCTCCCAACAGTCAAAGCTCCGGGTGGATTTCAGGCCCTCCCCACGGTGAGTCTCCACTTTGGCAGGATCGCTATTAACAGGGCATTGTTCTTTAAAGGTTAAATTGTAGGAGACTCCAAAGTCTAGTTTTTCAGGATTTAAAAAATAATTATGATCTCAATTTAGATACTAAACATAAAAGATAACATTCTCTGGGCGCATGCACTCACGACTTCTAGCACTTACACATATATTATGTTCGCCCATTTGTGGGTTTCAACTTGGCAAGTACTGTAGCTCTTTTAGGGTTCGGTAGCATTCTTTCCGTTGCCAAGCCTACGCAGGGCAAAACAAACAGTGATCTTTCAAGACTTGCCTCCTCTTTGGGTCCCTGCTGTAATATGTACAGAATTTTTTGTCACTACCACAGTGACGATACCATTTTATTTTCATTCTTTACATGTTGTCTCCTGCCGATATCCCGAGCTGAAGGTAATTGTCTTATAGGAGCTCAGATCCTTCACACTTATCACGGTGGCTAGCACTTGACCTGTACTAAATAAATGTTTGCTGAATGAATGGAAAGTTGCATAATTCTTCTGTGAGTTCACGAACAGCCAATCTGGAAATTCCATCTCTAAGTATTCTTTCATCATAGACTGTAAAATATTGTTTAAATAAAGGATGTGGTTTATCCATGTTTAAGTTTTAGGTCAATTTTCTATGGAGTTAGTAAAATCTCGCTCCAATACAAATTATTTAATCCCTCAGTGCCTCAGGTTTTCTGCCTATAAAGTAAGAATGGCAGGGCTGACTTGGAATTTCGGTAAGGAGTGTCAAACTCAGAATTCTGTTTGATCTTAAGGAGTATCCTTTGTTTGAGGACACTCTGATAGTCATTTCTGTTTTCTTTTGTTTTTTAGATGTTGTGAGGGGCAACAGATAAATTCCCTGTCTGTTTACAGTTGCTGGAGCAGTTACAAAAGTCTGAATCTTGTGATTCGTAGAGGATTCCCCATTCTCAGAGTTGGGTTAATCACGTCACTCTTAGCTACAAGGAGGATTCTCGTAGACTGGACACTGAGGAAATGAAGTGCCAGTGACCTCAGGGCAGAGCTAAGTCGACTGCAGAAAATGGAATCAGTACTTCCCTTAAAGTCCTGTCAGCATTTGATTCATTCATTCAAATCTACAGTCCAATTTAAAGGTCTCTTGGTGAAGCTACTGGAGAAGTAAGAGACAACCTAGCCTCTGGGCAATTACTCTGATTGCAATTTAAATAACAAAATGCATTTTCTTTCATTACAGACCCTCTTGACATATAGTGCTCCCCTTGATTTAGGGCTGGTTACATACCAGGCTTTTGGCATGCCTTGGTTCACATGAGTATTATAACAGTCTCCCTCTACACTGTAGAGAGTGAGGCTCAGAGATGTTAAACAATGTGCCCAGCAACACAGAGCTGGCAATAAGCAGAGAGACCAGGCTGAGACTCGAAAGTCCCTGACTCCCAGCTCAGTAGATTTCCTTCTGTTATTCCTCATAAATGCACACCTCTCTGTGGGTCCCTACTGTGCTTTTCTTGTCAAGCTAAATGTCACCCTAAAAGAGGCTCAATCCATGGCAAAGGATAGATACATGGACTTTCTTGTCATTTAAGATTAGTTTGAGGCCAAAGAAAATAAAAAATAAAAATAAAGGCGAGATGAAAACAAGTATACTACCTACTATCTGACCTTGATAAATAATCTTGTTAGATTTTTAACTGAGACCAAGCTTTTCATTTTCCTTCAGTGGCTTTAATCACCATGTTGCTTTCAGCACATGAGCAACATGCACATCTGTGGTCACCTTTGTTTCTTTACTTTTGAAACAGTCTAATAATCCTACCTCTATAGCTTTTCACACTCTTTTTCTTGTTCACATCACATGTACATTACTCACCAAATTTATCAGTAGTTTAACCCAAATAACAAGAGCAGTGGAAGTTTTGGGGGTACACTACTCATGAGAGTGTAATAGTAACTCCTGTTTTGGTAACTACAAAGAAGTGTGGGTTCCGTGTGCTTTTAACATTTTAAACAATTTGCAGCTCCTTACATTTTTATCCACAAAGACCTAGGATCTTTATAGAAGCAACATAAAAATTAATTGTAATCATATTATGTCCCTTTTGGAAAGATGGTTCATTTTCTCCAAGAAATACTTTTCAGACTGTACAGTCAACATAAGAACCTGGATCAAATGACGTTTTTCCTCTCAGGTACCAACACCAAATGATTGACCAAAGCTACCAGAAATGCTAGGTTGAGCAAGATTCTGAGGCTATGCCCAAGCTGTGACAAAGCTGAAGTTGCTTTGTGATGTCTTCTAGGGGCAGGGGTATGGTGGCAAGGTTGTACACATGCCAGGATTTGCCATCTGACAGAGGACAATGGCCCAAGTAACAATTCAAATTAAGACTGAGCTCCGCATTAGGGGTACATTACTTTTACATAGCAAGAACACTATTGCACAAATTGCTACAGTGCAGAACTACTGAATAACATACTTCCATTGTTGTTTGAAAACAAACAAAAAACTGAGATGCAAAGGGAGGGAGAAAAAGACCATGTTCTCATGATCTCCATGTAGAGGGACGAAGGGCCTATGCCCAGGTGGTAAGAAGGGCACCCAGCTGTCAAACTTGGAAGGCAACACAGTCCAAGTGAGAGGGATGCCCAAATGAATACATCCCAGGACAGAAAGATGGAGGAATTGTGCTGGCGCCGTCTACAGGTGTTCAGAATAGGTGTTCAGATGCCTTGGACCATTCTACGGAAAACTGCTCCTCTGAGGGTGCTAAGGGGAACTCCAGACAGTACTTACTGTACCATGGTCCTGTCAGGTGCTTAATATTAGGGAGATTTTTTGGTACTGATAAGTCCTCTTAATACACCGTGTCTATCTGATAGGTTACATTTCTCTGCCTTGAAACATTCGCTGTGTAGGAGAGGGAAGCAGGGGGGTATTAGACTGCTGTGAATGTGCTGTGAGTGTGTGATCAGGGATTAGATGTGACATAAGAATCTACTTCTCTCTGGGAGGACATGGAGGGCCAGTTTACAGGACAGAAAATCAAGAGGAGGTCATTCTGGTCACAGCGAAAATGCTGGGCAGAGGCAAGGAAGCAAGGGCACACTCAGCCGGCTGCAACAAGTTCAAGTCCCTGGAGCACAGAGTGTGGGGAGGGACCAGACAAGGGCTGGTCTGCCAGTCACTGAAGGTTTTTAAGCATAAACACCTTGGTTGCTCATTGTTTCTGGCAGGACAGCTTAGAAGAGGGATGGAGATGCTGGTTAGGAAATTAATGCAATTGTCCAGGTAAAACCTCATGCACAAAGGGCTTAAAGACAAATGGGTGAGGGGAAAGGGTGAGAGAGGGAGAGAAGAGATTATAGTTCTACGTTGGAAGAACATGGTCTAGAGAAATCGGGAGGAGCAGTGGTCTTGGTTGTCTGGCATGCCTCATCCACCCCTAAGGGCTGGATCACTAGTTAAGGACAGGAGCTTCAAGTCCGAGATCATGACTAAAGTTCACTGCCTTTCATCCTATTCATTCCACATGACGTTCAACAAGATAGTTAACCTCACTGAGTTTCAGTTTCTTAGGGATTCAACTGAGTAATGATAGTATGCAGCTTCTGAGCCTGGTGTTGACAAATTCTATGTACATCGAATAATTAGTATGTACTGGAATGTAGTAAGTGCCCAATAGTGTTAGCTATTTCTGAATGAACAGATACAGTGCTTTCTTTTTTTTCTTTTACAAAGTTAAGCAGTGAGACAAAATGTTTTTTATTCTTCTGGTCACATAAAATCCACTAGCTATTTTTATATCTCTAGTTTGAAATGAATTTCTCCTAAGGGATTTATGATATAACACATAAAAACTGCTCTTGTGTTTGGCCTCCAACCTGAGGACTTGCCACTGGCTTCTGGACCAAAAAAAAGTCTGTGTCGCCTCCTGGGAACCTGAGTCTGGGAGCCCACACACAAGAGAGGATTAAGTTGCACCCCATGGATGGGGTTGGGATCAGTCCCAATCCAATCATACCGTGACTTGACTTAGTATTCCTTTGACACAGCTTTTGTAAGTTGTCTCTAATAATCACTAGGACATACAAATTGCTAAGCTCATGAGGAAAATAGCGGTATCCTTAGTGCCCAACAGTGCCTGGGACACAGTAGATACTCAGTCAATTTGGGATGACTCAATGCACCCACTCTCTGGACCATGTCTCAGGTGACTTCTGTTGCCTCAATATCTACTCCATATTTACCCTTCATCCTTCTAACTACACCTTGTGACCTAGACAAGAATATTTTTAGCATGAATTGTTCTTTATAAGCTTTTCACAGCATGTAAATGCACTGTGTAATGTGCCACTCATAAGGTGAAGCCCATAAAATAAGCATAGATGTTAATTTGGGTAAATTCCTTCATACATTGATAAACTAAGTTGTTTTGTCATGTAGTGATTCAGTGGATTGATAAATTTTCTTACTGCATGTGACTGTGTCCACCTAGACAAGTCAAGACAGTATGAATTAGTAGAAATTATGGGTGCTTGTGTGATTTTCATGCCCACTGAAATGAACCTAATTTAAGGATCTGTGATTTAATGAGCCTTTCAAAGCTGAAAATATATCCCACTGAGATTTAAAACAAAATAGATTTAAAATAGAAAAAATTAAACAAAGCTAGTTTTGTGTTTCACGGACACAGAAAGGTGCTAGAATTATTTACTGCTTTCTGGACTTTGCATTATGACCAAATTGATATTTTCCAGGTTTTTCATTAACTTAAAATGTTCTGAGGTAAACACATCATTTGCTATGATTAAATCCAAGGTGTTTCTATAGCTTCCTTCTGAGCAGCTGAATATTAGTCAGAGAGGTAAGAGTTGTGATCAACCTCTTTGTTCAAGTAGGACTTTGTGAAAATGCGCAGATTTTATCCAACAGTTGGAAGTTGGACTGAGATTCTAACAGCCACAGCGAGCAAAGTCTTACATGCAGAAAATTCTAGTACAGACATTTCTCGCCACCAAAATCAGAATCCGTTTAAAATTTCCTGCAGAGGGGCCTCCCTGGTGGTGCAAGAGGTTAAGAACATCACTATGAGTTATCTGTAGCCACTGCAGCATGAGTTCAATCCCCTGCCAAGGAGCTGACCCACATGGTCAACAGACCTCTCCTGCCTCGCCTCAACCTGTATTTCAGTCAGTATGCCTGTTCTGCTCCCCACTCTGTCTCTGGCGAATCCTTAAACCACCCCCCCACACCTTTGTACCCCAATTCTTGTATGTGTAAATAAATAACTCTAAAAAATCAAAAACCCCACAGATTTCTAAATCACAACATGAAGTTGACCACACCCTCACACCTACTGCCTGGGTCCCAAGTAGAAGGCTTTCAAGGGTTGAAGATCCTGCCTCCTCTCTAGATGTGGCAAATTGCTAATACACAGATCTCAGACTTCACTACAATTTCAAATTTCATTTTCAACCTGTATCAGACTGATTAAATAGCTGATTTTTTAAAACAGATGGGCAATTATAAAGATGAACAGAAAAATCAATGCATCTCACGCTTTTTCCCTAGTATTGCTCTCAGGCTTAAAGGAGACACCCCTACAATGAGGTCGTTGGCTTACAGAGTCCCTCAGGTGAAGGACAAACACAACACCATCTAACTGGCCATCTCTTGCCACCAGTGTTTGAAGCTGGCTGTGTAGTAGGACCCTGAGGAAATTATTTAGGGCTCATTGTAAAGAGCTCTCAAGAGAAAGATTCAGAACAATTTTTTTTTTTTTTTAAGTTTTCCCAGATCTTGGCTATCAGGCACTTGGCATGCTACTGATTCTTAAGTCCTTTCTCCTTGACCTTCCCCAGATTGAACTGCAAGCAGAGGGGAGCACAGTCTTATTTCCTTATCTTATAACTACACCTACCTTACATTCACTCAAGTCAAAGGTTCTCTTTGGCCCCTTCCAATACTTGTCTAGAATGGGACATTACTCTGACATTCCAACAAGTTACTGTTGATCGACTGGTTAACATTCACTGATATTATCTGTTCAAACACATAGATGAGACCTCTTACGATTTCAATGAATAAAAGCTAACATCAGTGCAATGTCCCCTATGAGTAGGGGGACAGTTATAGGAAAATGGAACGTATTTAAGATCTTCTCATCTTACAATGTAGAATTCACCCACTGCACACTGGACAGTTCTAACTGCTCAACAGTTCTTAAAATTGAGTTGAAATTACCTTTCCTAAGATTGTCAACTTCTTCATCTAATTCTGTTCTCTGGAACAAGTCATGGTAATCCTTTTATACATAGAGATTTTTTTTCTAAGAAAGGCTTAATCCTGTCTTGGCAACTACGCTTGTTTCTTTCAAAGTAAACCCTGAAATTTTAAATTGAAGTATTTGTTGAACAATCAATTAATCAAAAACATCAAATGTCCAATATTGTATTCAACATTATGAATAACCAGCAGTAATTCATCAACTTACTTGAAGGAATATTTTTCCCTCTGGTTCCATTGTGCCTGTTTTGCGATGCTACCCCTGAAGAGAATCAGTTAAATAATAAACTTACTTTGTGGGAGGGGAAAAAAGTAAAAAGCTTTGAAACAATGTAGTATGTGTTCGTTGCAAATGTAAGTGGAGGAAAACAAAGAAGGAGAAGGCAAAAGTAATAATATTCATTTGGCATATAGCCACTCCAGGTGCTTTACATTTATTATTTAGTTTAATTATTTAATTTCTAATCACAACCACTATAAGATGGGTTTTACTCTAAATTTATCAGAAAGAAAATATGTTTGCAATTGCCAAAGATAATATGTTGAATCAGGATCCACACCCAGGTCCAATGCTAAAATAGTAATTTTAACTTTGTTCCACTCATTGCTTGCAAAGAAATCAATTCAAAAGCATTACCACTTATTGTCAGATTTAATACTGTGTGGGGATAGTTGACACTGTTTCAGTTCATTGTTTTATATATGGACCAACCAAAGAATATAGTTTTTGTTAAGCATTAGAACATTCTTAAATCATCAAACTGCAAAACAACAATCCTATACGGTTTGTGACATTCTAAATTAGTGTATTTGATGTTTCCAAAGAATCCTAGTGCATCAGGACAGAGAGAGTGGGAGAGAACATGCCATAGAGGAGCGCTTTGTTCACAGTAGAATTGCAACCTGATGGTTCTCTTCTGGGTCCTTCCATTTAACTCTGACAGGCATTCTATTTGATCTACCTGTTGCTTTCTTAACTGTTCTCTTAGGAAAGAGATGGTTTAGGTCATGTCATTCTCCACACGTTCCCCCCCCCCCTTCTCCATTTCTGCCACATTCTAAAAACAACTGCTGTGCTGCTGTTCAAGATCCTTTTCGCATTTCCAGTGATGGGAGACAGATCCAGCTCAGCTTAGAGGCAAGGCACTTGAGTGTTCACACAAAAGAATAGATGACAGAGAAATGTGGTTTTCCTCGACGTGCTATGGCTTCTGTGACATTTGCCATACGGAGCTGAAAATTCCTCTCAGAGGGCAAGGTTGTTCACCGCTCTTCTGACTCCCAAATTATTTCTGATATGGGTGCCTGCAATTATCCTCATTTATTGATTTTACACGTGGGAGATGTGGAGAGTCTTGGTGGTGCTCTTAACTGTATCCTCTGTAAGCAAACAGCCAAAATGTTTGCATATGCATGTTTTCAACTTCCTGGTCGAAAAGTTGAATGAGTCCTTTGTGCTAGAATCTCTTTCAAAGATTTTAAAAGTTCATATGAAATGAAAGGAAAAAGCGTCGATTTACATATCTTTACATCTGACCGGGCAGCACATCTGTCTCACTTTATCATGACTGTGAGAGGTCATGTTATGAAGCGGGATAAACAAAACCAAAATGGACCACATATGAGTTGTTAAATAGGAGACAGGATCCTTGCAAACTTAGGCCTAGGACTGTCGCAAAGGCATATGAAATAACACTGCAGAGCTCCATGGTCTCCAGGCCAGCAGTGCAGCACAGGCACAGACACACACACACACACACACACACACACACACACACCACAGTCACTCTCTGGGGCTTTCTGGTAGGAGTCCTTCTCAGGGTGTGTGCCTGCTTACTTCCCTGACCTGATCTCAGCTTGTTGCAACAACAGTCCCTATTCCTTTCTTGCCCACAGAACAGCAACAACTGTATCAGCTTGATACAGTGCAAAGGAAATGGCATTTGGTGACTGCTAGTAACAAAGCCTGTCTCAATGTGTGCTAGAGTGGAAGGTGGAGGCTAAGGTGTTACTCACTCGAAAATCTTAACACCTTTCTGCTGCCTACCAGGGTTCAAGAATATGGAACACAGTGAAAAAGAAGTTGCTTGGTGATATTCTATTGTATCTTATTTACAAATCATTTTCACATGTAAGGCATTCACCAGCATGCTTTTGGTGTTAATGGAAACCAACTCAAACTAAGTTAAAGAAAATAATAATATTATAGTAACAGTTATTGGTTCTGGGGATACCAGGGTAGCTCATGACCTCAGGGCAGGAATGCAGCTGGGCCTCTTTTTATTCTCCTCGCTTGCGCTTGCACTTGTAGCATTGCTCTCTCTCTGACTCAACTACAAAATGGGAAACAGTCACAAACCAAAGTCTTTTGTTTGCCATGTCTCTGTTCAGAAGGACAGCTGGATGACACTGGAGTTCCTGGCCCTCATACCAAACTATTTAAAGGATCTCCTTGGTCAGGTGCCCACACACCCTTTGTCAGTCAGCAGGGCTGAGTAAACTAGGTTGTATAGCTCACATATGACTTGCACAGAGACGGGCGTGGGTTGTGCAGTAGAAGGGGGTGAAGGGCGAGAAACCCAATAGGTTCTAATACACAAATTTACTTGAGGTTCTGCCCCAACCAATGAAGTTGTTGTTTTTTTTAAAAAAAAAAAAAAAAGATTTATTTATGCACACAGAATTGGAGTACAGGCCAGAGGTGCAGGGGTGGTGAGAGGATTCACCAGAGACAGAGTGGGGAGCAGAACAGGCAGATTGACAAAATGCACTGCTGAGAGGAGCGGCAGGTGAGACAGCAGAGGTCTGCCAAGCTGTGTGGGTCATCTCCCTGGCCAGGGATCGAACTTGTGCTGAAGTGGCTATGTCTAGCTTCACAGTGCTGTGCTTCAACCCATTGCACCACCGGAAGGACCCTGAAGTTGTTGCTCTTATTTTCACTTTAAAGATGAGGAAACTGAATTTCTAAGAGATATAAAAGTAAAACTGATATGAAAAACAGATATAAAGGTAAAACTGAAAGTGGAATCTTCTCATTCCCTTCAATGGCCCTTGTGGGATAAAAAGCCTCATTTTGCCAAAAACTTTTTTTTAAAGAGTACATGGTCACCCTTCATCTACATTTTGGATTTTTTTTTTAATTTAAATGGCAATACAGGACAGATTTTCATAAAAATAGTTTAATAACATTTGAAAGCAATATATAGCATACAAAACAAGTTGTAAATGTTTCGAACAATGAAAATAGTTAAACTTGGGAAACTTGTTTAGAGGCAACTAAAGAAAGTATGTGAGGAGAATATTTCACATATATAACAAGTGGCAGAAATCACATAAAACCAGCAGCAATTCGCATGTTCATATTGAAAGTTTGGCTGCCCAACTATTCACAGGAAGGCAAAATTATATTTTCAAAGAACTAGAGGAGGTTAAAAATGGAACCACAGAGAATGCTCAGCTCCCAGAGGTGCAAGCTCCACTTCTGGCCTACCTTCTCCTTCCCAAGTGCAAAATTTCTCAGACATTTTCTGAAACAGTCACCATGAAAAGCGCTATTTTTCAATGGGATTACGCAAACAATCCTTTGCAGATCATCTTGTGAAGAGAGTTCCAAATGTTTTCACATCACTGCTCTTAAACTAAGAATTACTTCTACTAAGAATTAATTCTACATGACTTTTTCTGATCCATTTTCAATATCATTTCTGGCACCCAGATTTCAAACAACATCCAGATATGAGACATAATAAAGTGCTTGGTGATAACAGAGTTCAACTGTGGTTTGCTACCTCATGTACCTTGTGGTTCTATAGTCCAGCAAAGACCCTAAGATGGGAGGTTCACCAACCTTGTCTCCAGATTTGAACTTTCTACAAGTTCATCTTGTGAAGGAGGGAGCTCTTTACACTTTTGAGGGTTTTGGCTTCTGCATTAAGTTATCAGCAAATGTCTTTTGAATTTCAACCATGTGCTAGTTCTGTTTGGGGCTCAAGAAGTAAAGCAAAAACAAAATTAAAAAAAGAAAATTCGCTATATATGGTACTTGCATCCTATTAGCAAAAGAGAGAAAGTAACTACTAAGTAAATCATATAAAATATTAAAGGAGTGCTATGAAAAATAAAGAATGGGGGATGGAGGGTTGTAACTTACAATAACAAAGGGTAGGCCTGTATGACTTCATGACAATCAAAAGAGATAAACCGTGCCAACTTCTAGAGTAGCAGTTGCTGCAGGATACTGAGATGGGAGAATATCTGGAGTGACAGAAAAGCAACCAAGCTGTTGCTGGAGAGAGAGGCAGAGGAAGAAACTAAAAAGTCATGTAGTTGGAGGGCCCAGGTGGGAAGAGATGATATAGACCTTTGTAAGGACTTTGGCCTTCATTTTGAGAAGAATAGAGACTTTGGTGGGATTAGAATAAGGCTAGATTTAAGCAGGGGCACTCAAACTGATACCAGCATTGATTTCCTCAGAGCAAGACAGAAAAATGAGTTAAGAGTCGAATGACCAAGCCTCCTTCTTGCCCAGAACAATCCTGAGCAGCAAGTCTCAATACAAACATTAATGCCTCCCCTTGATTCTTCTAAGTGTGCCCAGTTGAAAAGTTAAATTATATTGTCATTCTAGGTAGGTCATACTATTCAATAACCCAGATGAGAGATAGTTTTGGTATGAAACAGGTTAATAGCAATGAAGGAGAGGAGATGTGGTTCAAAATCTATTTGGAAGTTGGAACCCATGGGATCCTGATGGATTAGATGAGAGAAGGAGGGAGGCTTTGGGGGTTGAACCACTGGAAGGGCAGAGTTGCCATTAAATAAGATAGATCAGACTTAGTTGGAGAAGACCAGGAAACCTGCTTAGCTCATTCATGTTGAGTCCTTTATTATATATCCAAGAAAGGTGTTAACGAGACCATTGGAAATATGTCTGGCATTCAGGAGACAGATCTGGGCTAAAGATGTCAGTTTGGGAATCAACAGAAAGTCCATGGAATTGAAAGTCATGAGATTAGAAAGTTATATGCTTATAGAAAGATGTGGCTGTAGAAAGAGGAATGTTCCCAGGAGGGTGAGCCAAGGAACTCCAAAGAGAAGGAGCCAGCAAAAGGAAGAATGAAAAGTTGCTAATGAGATAGGAGAAAATTAGGTATTGCTTCAACTTTTCACTAAATCTGTTGCTCATACCAGTGATTTTTTTTTAAGCAGAAATACATCAGCAACAACTGTATTGAATGTAGATGGCAAGTTTCTCAATCCCCACCTTAACTTAATCCTATCTGTTTTCTTGTTCCAAATAAAGGGTAACTGCATAGCCTTTTATATTTTTAAAAAATAAGTAGGGTTCAGAAAAACATGGAAGCAGCCCAAATGCCCAAAAGTAGATGACTGGATTAGAAAGATGTGGTACATATATACAATGGAATATTACTCAGCAACCAAAA
>NW_004567114.1:35933021-35933616 GCF_000260355.1 Condylura cristata | reverse complement strand
CACTCTGTCTCTGGTGAACCCTCTCACCCACCACGCCTCTGGCATGTACCTCAGTTCTGTGTGCATAAATAAATAAATCTTGCTTTAACAAGTGACTGGGAATGGGAGAAAGGATGCCATTACTTAAAAAGAAAACCATCACTGGGCCCTCCGTGGTGGCGCAGCGGGTTAAAGCACTGCACTAAGAAGCTGAAACCACTTCCGCATGAGTTGGATTCCCACCTGCCCCGGAGGTGTCCATAAGGCGTGGCAGACCTCTCTTTACCTGCCCACTGCTCCCCTCAAAAGTGTACTTCGATGATCTGCCTGTTCTGCTCCCCACTCTGTCTCTAGTGAAGTCTTTTGCCACCCCTGAGTCTCTGGCCTGTACCCCAGTTCTGTATGCACAAATAAATAAATCTTAAAACAAAAACAAAAAACTGAGGTAACCAGAGATTGAGAGGGAGGGGGAAAGGAAAGGAAAGAGTTAGTAAAATTGAAGGGCTTTGTTCCTTGTGCCAATGGGTAAGGTGTGGTAACATACATTAGAAGAGGTGAGACCCTATATCACCAAGTCATATACAATGTATACACTATTGTTACCTCCATGAAAAAA
>NW_004567114.1:35921559-35932921 GCF_000260355.1 Condylura cristata | reverse complement strand
AAAAAAAAGGAAAAGAAAAAGAAAACCATCACCCAGGTCATCTTTAAGATCTATTGTCCTTCTGGCTCTAAAAGTTATTTGATCTACCCATTTTGTAATTTCTAAAGCTATTTACCATTGTCAACTAATAGAATCAAGGTAGAGTTGGTACATTTGAATTGTTTCTCTTTCCTGATATTGCATGCCTATAAATTTCATATGAAATTAAGTCTTATAGTTGGTGGAGGATTTTGGGTGCTTTGATGATGGGTAAGGTGTGGTAACATACATTAGAAGAGGTGAGACCCTATATCACCAAGTCATATACAATGTATACACTATTGTTACCTCCATGAAAAAATAGAAGTTAATAAAAATAGAAGTTAAGAAATTCCTAAATTAAGTCATACAAAAATTGGAAGAGAAAAGTAACAATTAGTCTTGAGTGGTGAGAAGGTGGTTGAGTTTCAAAGATGAACTCAGGCAATGTGTTAAGCAGTAAGGCAGTTACCAGTCAGACAGGGAAGAAGCAGGCTCTAAGTTGGGCTGACCTCAGGGACATTCCAGTTAGCTAAGAAAGCCACAGAAGCACATTCCAAGAAAGTTTCTTGCCATATTATACTGACAGAGCAAAATAATACAAACTTTTACCCATGATTGTTATTAGTAATAATAATAAATACTGTTTACCAAACATTAAATGTGTGGCAGGAACTGTGTTAAGCTCTCTATGCATTCATTTATTTAACCCTCACAGCATCTCAAGGTAGGTACTTCCCAAGTACTCAATGAATATTTCTTGAAAAGACTATCTTGGCTGACATGAAGAACAGTTCACTTGCTCAAGGTCAGTCACCTCCCAGATAGGTAGTGGATCTTGGGTTCAGTCCTGTGCCCTCAGACTCCAACAACTATATTCTTTTTCTTTTTTTTCCAAAGATTTATTTATTTATGGCTTCAAAAGCTAGGATAAAGGTCAGAGGTGGGGGTTGGTCAGAGGGGGTGCTGAGAGAATTCACCAGAGACAGAGTAGAGAGCAGAACAGGCAGATACAATGAAACACACTGCTGAGGGGAGCAGCCGGTAAGCAAGAGGTCTGCTGAGCCAGGTGGGTTAGTTACCTGGTCCGCCTGGGATGGAACTCCTGCTGCAGTGGCTGGTGATAGCTGGATAGCGCTGTTTTTAACCCCTGAGCCACCCAGTGGTCCCCCAGCACCCATATTCTTAACCACAATACTTTGCTAAACTCCCTTGGTTTTAACTGTGGACAAAGTGGATGCTCTGGTCCTCCCCACCCAGTTTCCGCTCTATTCCCCCAGCTACCAGGGGTGGAGGCTGCTGATGGCTCACAGCTGAGTCTCTCATGGACATTCCCCTCTGGCAAAAGTTTGCATCCCCTCCTCTTGAATGCCTGTGGTCAATAACTGATAAATACAAGTTCACTAAAGCCCAGCCCTTTGCCTCTGTTCAGGACCCCTCTGAAGGGTCACCCAGCTCCACAGCTCCCAAATCAAATCTTCACTCTGTACAGTCCTGCTTCCATTCCCCTGTGAGACCACTCCCTGTTAACCTTCCACACACAAATCTTTGCTCCGATCTGTTCCAGGAACCCTACAAAGATACTGACATCCACCAAGATCTTGGCCACTTATTCTTCTTATTCATTTGTGAACCACCAATTGTTTGCTAAGCTCCATCAAGTTATCGCCAGTCACTGCTGCACCCATGGCATAGCGGACCTCTCCTGTCCTGCTGGCCGCTCCCCTCAGAATGTATTTCAGTAAATCTGCCTGTTCGGCTCCCTACTCTGTCTCTGGTCAATCCTCTCACCCCATCCCCACAACTCTGTTCTATACCCCAGTTCTTACATTAATAAATAAAATAAATAAATCTTTAAAACAACCCCCCCAAACATACCATGGTATCTTTCATAATGCATAAGGCTTAATATTTGGACTGTCAAATGTGTAGATTATTTTTGGACCTTCCAGGCTTACCTAGCAAGGTGTTGAACAATGTTGTTTAAAACATGGTTTTGTTATAACTGTGCTAATAAAGGAAATATCCTGACAGAGGTTGAACAAAAAAACTTTCTTCAAAGACCTGTTTTCATTATGTCAGTTCTTGTAAAGTCAAATTTCAAAGCATCTCTTGACATGTAGGACTTACTGTATTTCCTGTACCTTGTTGAGCAAAGCCTTCTCTACTGAAAATCAAAGAAAAGCAAATTGAAAAGCAATGAAATTCACACTAATCATATATGCAAAATTTTATAAGTCTGATCACAAGGGGAGTTAGTGTGTGGGGCTCTCATAACCCGCAACAGAACTGTAAGTGGACACAATATGCAGTGTTTTTCAGCAAACTAAAGACCATCACACTGGAGACCATGTAATTCCACTTTCAAGTATAAACCCTACAGAAACTCTCACACTTAGGTGACAGATGTGCACAAAAAGTCACATAGTTACTATTTGTAAGAGCAAAAGTTACAAGCAACACAAATCTTCATCAATGAGAAATGGTAAACTGTGAAATACTCATCAGTAAAATAACTCATGGACATTAAAATGAAAAAGGGTAAGGCTGTAAAACAATATGTAAAACACAACTTTGATAAATTATGACTTATACTAAGTTTATAAACCCAAAAAGTAATTAAATGTATGTTTGGATACATAGAGTATAAACATAAGCATGTAAACAATAAACACGGAATTCACAGTAATAATTGTCTCTAGAAAAGAAAGAAGGAGAGAGGAGAATGGAATTAGGGTAGCTGGGAACTTCCCCTGTGAAATTTTATTTCTCAAAATGAAAAAGAAAAATCTAAAACAAATATAATATTGGGATTTGATAAGGTTTAATGTAAGTTTGTGCTGTTCAGCATGTCCTTCATATTTTTGTCTAAAATATTATGCACTAAAAATGCATTATCAGAAGAAATAATAGTCACTACAGCCGAGGTTTCATGGTAGGCTTTCTGGTTTTTTTTTTTTTTTTTGGACAGGACACAATGGTTTGACAAGAGGTACTGAAAATATACGCCATAGAAACATAAAATGCTAAATGCACTCAGAAAATGAGAATCCTTGAAGGCTCGTGGGGCCATGGGTTCCTCTGTCCTTTGGGAAGAAGGGTCTGGCCGCCGTGTGGTGCAAGGCGGTTAGAACAGGGGACAGAGCAGTTGACGAGCTGGACCGGTGCTCTGGTACACTCAGGGCAAAGCAGACTGGCCAAAGCAGAGATCTCAAAAATAGGAACTGTCTGTGGGAGATTCTGCGTTTGATTCTGGTTTGAAACTGTGGTGTTCAAGGTGCTGATGGAACCTCCAGGGATAGAAAACAAGAAGTCAGTTGTAGGTGGGAAACAGAGTTTGATGAAGAGAAAGAAGATGGCTCAGAAAATCAAATGCAAAAAATGAAGATGGGAGAGTGTCGTTCAATGCTTAAAAAAAAAAAAAAAAAAGGTGGATGTGATATGATACCAGATACCATACCAAAAGGAGAGGAGAGAAAGGGTGGATCTTTCAAGTTCCACCTTCCCTTTGATATTGCTCAGCATACCTGCCCCTGATGTTCCTGCTCCCCCTCTGTTTTAGCCCTGGTCCCATCCCACACCATAGGGACCAGTAGTCAGTGTGTGTGTGAACAACATCTCTTCATGTCTAAACCCCTCCTCCCAACACACACAGACACACCAAACAGCAGGGATGGCCACAGACCCCAGAAGAAGAGCAGGCATCATTGGTTAGGAATTCTGAGGTTCCAGGTACCCAGACAAGGCAGGGATTGAACTTGAACTTTGGGTGGATGTGCCTTAATCCCCAAAACACCTTGCCTTACAGGTTAGGGAAAAAGCAGCGAAGTGACAGAGCAGCACCCTCTAAACCAGAGGTGTGGAACAGAGGCCCGGTTCTGGTCTGAGAGTCATCTCGCCCTATTGCTGAACTGATGTCAAATTCAAAGACTGTTCCTGAGCAACATATCATGTCATTTTTTTCAACCTTCCCATTCACACTTGGGTCACCAGGAACATAGAGAGAGCTGGGGCTGGAATGTAGAAACAGGTAGCAATTCAAGGTCACCAGTAATTCGTTAACAACTCTCTACATTTTCTATCAGCAAAGGAGAATGAGTATCTGTTGATCATTCACTCAAAAGCAGTCTAGACTTTGCAGGCGTAGAGTTACCTCTTCTAACCAGTGCTAGAGTCAGCACCAGTTTCCCTTAGACACTGGCTCCTCCATGAAAGCCCCAAGCTAGCCTAAGTCAGCAACCTGGACTTGGACATGAACTTGTAGCCAGAGGTCTCCGTGCTAACCAGGCTAACGTAAACAATAAAAGCAACCAGAGCACTTTACAAATTAAAGTTCTTGGATGAGTAACTATATTATTATTACTTTAATAACTGTTTAGACTTTAGCAAGAAACATTACTCCTCAAAAGAAACAGAAAAATGTTTTCTCTCCCATCACATTTCCCCAAAAGAGTAAAACTACTGACCTTAAAAATATATGTAAAATATTAAATTAAAATTTACTTCTTTCCAAGAACTATTTGAGCTCAAGTTAATAAAATTCCAATTTACTTGTCCTGATGAATTGGAATATTTTCTCCTATCATCCTTAACATTTGTACTGCAATGGTTAGACACAGTATCTTGCATTTTGAAGCTATGAGAAATATGTTAGCAAAGACTCTTTGATTCAGATTATTCCACAACATAAATCAGGGCTAGTTAAACATACAAGAAACAGAGGTGGCAATATAAGTAATTTTATAATTTGGTATACACAGTAGTAAGAAAAACAGGAAGTAGGTGTTTATTAGCAGTTCCAAATATACCAGCCAAAATGCAACTCCCCATGGAGTCTAAGTTATTCAAAATATAGCAAGGAACAGAATTCCTAAGATTATAAGAGGGTAATTAATCACAAGCAGTATTCACAGACCAGTGATTTGGAAACTACCTTCTTATTGAAGATCTGGATCAAGAACAAACTTCAAAGCAAAATTAATTGATCTCAGATTCACTGCATCTGGTCAATAAACTCTCCCCCAAAAATGTCACTTTAAGCCCCTTCAGCAGTCTATTTTTATTGTTTAACAATTCTGTATACAGTGAGTTGAATAGTCATTTTTCACCTAACTTGATTAGAATATCATTGCCTCTCCATATAAGTTGTTTATACCAAGAAAACTATGTCTTTCTGATACTCTGTAAGTTGCCTACAAAATTCAAGTTGTGGTTTAGATTTGTTTCCTAGGAACAAAACTTCATCATAAAGTCAGATTTACAAACCAAGAAGATCCACTTGCTTACCAATGTTACATAGCCTTATGGCTCTCAAAATCTGATATTTGGATTGAGTGAAATCTTTAAATACATGTCTCAATCATTTCTTAATAAGGAAGAGGACCTACAATTTTTATGACAGTGGTTCAAAATGTTTGCATAACATACACTTTCTTTTTGGCAGGAGTAAGATAAAAAGATTTAAAAATCTGATCTGATTTTGAGAATTAGTTCATTAAGAATCTTAGGGACTTTTGGCAATGATGGTCACTCGTGACCATGGGCAAATCCCTTAACTATGCTGTGACTCAGTGTCTCCATTATAAACTACTTAGATGTTTGACTCAACTATTTCAAAACTGTTTAGAAAGAATGTAGCTACTTAAATATTTGTGAGGCACAGTTAGAACCTCTGATAGAAGCCACTATAAAAGTGCAGAAAATTCATGAATTAAACAATTCTTCTGAAATGGAAGAGATTGAGTAAGGGAATTCATGTGTGTGTGTGTGTATATATATATATATATTAAAGATTTATTTATTTGTGCATACAGAACTGGGGTACAGGCCAGAGGTGTAGGGGCAGTGAGAGGATTCACCAGAGACAGAGTGGGGAGCAGGACAGGCTAACTGCTAAGGGGAGCAGTGGGCAGGTCAGGAGAGGTCTGCCACGCCATGTGGTTCACCTCGGAGGCTGGGGATCAAACTCATGCTGAAGTGGCTTTAGCTTCTTATGTTGTGCTTTAACCCACTGCACCACCAGGGAGGGCCCCATGTATATATTTAATTTGAATGGCCTACATACATCAATCTATGAGTTTAGACTGACCAAAGAAGAGAAGGAAGACAATTTCTTTGAAAACAACTCCATCAAATGAGAAATTAACAATAGGCTAATTAGAAACAAATCAGTTCTTATGCCCCTACCTGTATGAGACCATAGTGCTTCCTCCTGGTTTTTCAAGACTAAGTTCAGGGAAAGCCAGGGCACCAGATTATTTCAGTTTGGCTTCAACATTCTGTAAGTTAGCTTGTCATAATGGTCAACAAATACTGTGTCAGTCAGCAGAAGTATGTTCATGAATATTACTCCTTCCTCGGGGTAAACAGATGCCCATATGCTTAATTCGTGGACAATAAAATGGTGCAGAAGCAAGATGTTACTTCCTACACCTGGCTCTAAAACATGCCTATCAATCCTCCCATTGTTTGTCCCAAAAAAGGAACTCGGGGCAACCCTTGGGAACCACAGAGATCCTAAAGGAAGCAAGTGAATTCCTTAGTCTATACTTGAAAAGGAGAGCCACAGAAATCACCTTCTGAGCACTCTATGAACTTAGCTAAAAGATAAATCTTCATTGTATTGGATCACTGTATTTGGAGGATTTATTTGTTATAGCATCAGGGAGCCTAACATATCCAATACAGACTAGTAAGAGTAAATTCATTAACATCAGTTCTCTTGCGCCAATCAGCTCTAAGATTTGAGGCATCTGGATAAGTTGGAAAAAAGCCTTTCTTGTTCCCTCCCTTGTTTTTCTGGCAGGCCAAGCTTCCTGCTGACCAGCTCACCCGGTGACGGCAGCCAGAGCCATCGCCTCCTCCTGGAACTTCTGAAATAAAGGTCACAGATGTTCTCTTCAGGTCACACCCTAGAAATTCATTTTTACTGATGGGGGAGAATGTCCATTTTCTTTGATTCTCAATGATATCAAGCCTTAGTTTTCTTCCCCTTCTCACAGCTTCCCATTAAATCTATCTGGGTCAGGCACATTTGCCGGGGCCTGAGATGGGTCTCATTGGTAACGCCATCAAACGCCAGGTAGAAAGACCCACACAAAAGTATTTTATACTCATTCCACTAATTCAGATGAGGTAAGCACGGTCACCTGGGTATTTGGGCATTCTGGAGCTAATGAGATGATTCCAGCTACCTGATCTGAGACCTCCCTTGACAATGAGGGAGTTAGTGGGCTCCTGTCAACTTTGCTGAGAACCTCAGTCTCTAGCATATTCTCTAAGTGATATAAACTAAGAGAGTTCAAAAGTAGGGACTGAAAACAACTTTTTCAAAACTGTTTTCTTCATTATGCTGCTTCCCCCAATATGGTACCTTTTGTTTTTGTCTACACTTGAGCTATAAACTAGCAGCTCAGACTGCATCTGGCCCCCAGATATGTTTATTTGGTCTTTAAAGTGTTTTATCAATAGTGACAGCAATAATTTTAAAATGAGATTTTTTATATATATATATAAATGAGATTTCACAGAGATGTCTAGGTTTCTGGTTCCTCTTGAACTATCAGAAGATTGGGCAATCTTAGACCTACCATCCCCTCCAGGGCAACACTAAACTGATGCTCCCCATGAAGTGGGGTTCATACTGTCCGCGTGGCTCTGGCTTGCCCATAACACTGGTTCCTTTGCTTGTTCATGTTCCCTGTGTGACGTCCAAGGCATTTGTCTATTCCTTGGACAATATCTTTATTAATGTATACAACATGCTGTTTTTATGTTTCCCAGGTCATAAGCACTGCTTATAGCTGCAGCTAGAAAATGGGAACATGGGCTGTCACAGACATTGTTGTACATGTGCCCCCTTCCCTTCCTTCCCTTGGGCAAAGAAGAAGGCAGAGAAGGAAAGCAGGAGGCCCACCACCACTGACCCTGAATGGCTAAGTAGATGACCTCAGAGTCACCAGTAGAAGTTTCTTATCAATGGACGGGATATGAATGTGTGGCCCAAACTGACACTTGCCAGATGAACGAGTCTCCTTCTTTGTTTCTCTGTGACTGTTGCACCCCTTAGTATCTTAGCAGGTGCTTGGGGCCTGAGGAAATTCTTAGAACACTTCTGCAACTTGACCCAAACCTGGGCTGTCTGCTATTTCCCACTCTGTAATGCTAACTAAATAAGTGACATATGACAGTGATGGTGGCACAATGGGTTTATGTATATGGATTGGCCTTTCTGCTGCTCATTAACACTATCCCTGGGTTTCTTTATAGTTTCTTCTTGGTCTACACCTTATGTCTTAATGGCTTTAAGTTTCTACTCTTCCTTTCCCTCCTCCTCATTATTATTATTTAGCAGCCATCTGCTTCTGAATATGCTATTTCAGAGCATGAGAGTTCTGTTTGTTGGTTGTTAGCTGTTTCACTGCTAAACTCTTGGGAAGCAGAAATCTTGTTTCTTTGAATGGTCTACCCATTATAGATGCTAGATAAATATCTGCGCCATAGATACATAAAAGCATGAAGACCTAGTGACATCTAATCGTGAGAAGGCTAAAATTAGCACTATTTGGGGACCGGGGACCTATCAAAGCACTTCCTTTTCTCACTGTAAATTCTGAAATACAACAAATTGGAGATTTCACCAATCCTAGGATGCTTTCATGATGGTCTCTGTTTCCCCCTGCCATTATGTAAATAACAATAAAAAGTCAACTAGAATCTGTCACTTAGCACTTACTATGAGACAAACAAAAGCCACTTTGTCCAAGACAGGACAAGCACACACAACACCCCCGCCCCGGCCCCCAGCCCCCGCCAACACCGCCCCACAACAAAGTGAAAGTCCAGAATCCTTTTCCTGTTAACTGCATCTAGGAAAAAAAAAGAGAGAGAGAGAGAAAGAAAAAAAGAAAGGGTATTTGCAGGCGACTAGGTCTGTGTCTTAGTCCTTTGGAAGAAATGAAACAATGTCTTCTCACTGCCCTTTCACCTCAAATTGCGTTTTTATTAAATGTATACTTTCAAAGAAATATTAAACATCTTTGCCTTTATTTCAGTGGTTTCCATGAAGCTGGGCTAGAGACAGAGAGGTGAACTAACATGACCTCTGGCATCATGTGACAAATATTGCTTAGGCTCAATTGTTGTCTGGGAGGGATTGGGGGTTGGGTGTGACATAATAATATTAGTGAAAACAATGGCCATTTAATTTATAGAGAGTCTTTCTTCCTGTGATTTCAAAGCAAGATTCAGGTCTAATACAAGTCACTTTGAAACGAACAAGCCAAAGACTCAGTAACTGCAAGGTTGTCCAGCATCCCTTCAGGAAGCATGCAATGAGCACCCTTACTCTGGGTGCCTGGTGTGGACAAGACAGTCATAATCCCTGCCTTCTAAGATCTGACCACTCTATGTTCTCCCTATGTTCTATTTAACTTCCCCTACATTACATTTTTTCCCAGGCTAACATTATGAGTTGGGTACATATGAAGTAGGCATTTACATTCTTTATTAGAACATTTCAGGTTTCCCCTTCAACAGAAGTTATCAGAAAAGTCTGGGTCTCAACTCATTGAGCCTGGTCTTTAAAAACAAAACAAAACAAAACAGAGCCTACCTGGTGACACAGAGAGTTAAAGCACAGCACTGAGAAGCTAAGACCACTTCAGCATGAGTTCCATCCCCGCCCCGGAGGGAGGTGACTGCAGCAGACCTTTCCTGACCCACCGGCTGTGTACTCTGTCAGACCGCCAGTTCTGCTCCCCACTCTGTCTCTGGTGAACCCTCTTACCACCCTTGTACCTCTGGCCTGTACCCCAGTTCTGTATGCATAAATAAATAAAAATTTTTTTTAAATCAGCCTTTTAAAAAAACAATAGTGCTTCTTAAAGATGATCAGGGCCCACAGGGAGGGACAGATTACGTGTTTATAATATCCTTTCTATCACAAAGGACTAAAGCAGGAGGTTCATGCTCTGTCACGCAGCACCCTCTCTGAGGGGGGCTTCCAGAACTGCCCTCTGCCCTTATGCGATTACCTCACTTCCTTAGGATGTCTGCTCATTTTCTTTTCCCGGCATCCTTTCTGTATGAGCAACTTTCAGCCAAGTCAATTAAAAACCTTCATTTCCCATCTTTCAATGAATCCTGAGAGCCATCCAACACTAATGTTAAACACAGCGGAGCAGCACAGGTTTCAAGGGGGGAGACTGGGAAACACGGAAGTACGGGTTATCCATTAAGAGCAATTCAGAGATGGGAGAGACATGGCTACTTTGCAAAGAAACTCATTTCAAACCTAAACAAAAATCTGCTGAAAGCATCTGGGGGGGGGGGGGGGAACCAAGATGGGAAAGACAGAGAAGGACACAGAAAACAAGCGCAGGGATCTTTGTGGGTATTTTTCCTTTCTTTGAGTTGAAAAGGGGATGAAAGTTGTAAAAATATCTAATACAAAGGTGCAAAAAAATCTTACCTTTAAATGGCTTCAACAAATTCTGCAGAAATTGTCTAAAGGTATATGCCTGTGTTCCACAGAGGACAAAAATTTTAATCCTGTTACATGAACAAATGGAATATTTATCCAATATTTTCTTCCATGGGCCCATGGGTAGGTGCCCCTTCTCCCACCCACCACCCATTCCTTCCACGATTCCGATTCTTTGGATTCCTGCAGCCCAACATCAGAGTATCATCTCAAGCCTCATAGAGCATCTATAAGTGGTTGAAAAAAAAGTCATCATTAAGAGCATCTATAAGTGGTTGAAAAAAGAGTCATCATTAGGACTCAGTCATCACTTTTCAGAGTTTCTCCACATCTATAATCTCTTTATTTGAAAAATAGACAAAAAGAAAACTATTTCAAAAAAAAAACAAGAACTCCAAATTTTTTTTTTCTTCTTTGCAGCGAAATGTTTTTCTAAAACCTGTTTTACTCAAAGATAAGTGCACAGAATCATGAAAATCCATCACTTCCTTAAACACCAAAAATTCCTTGTCAATCCCCAACTTTCATTATGACATAACCTATACAAAAGTCAGGCCAGTCAAAGACATTCCAGAGAAGTTTGCCCTGAAGTTTTGATTATCTTCCAGTATTTCCTTTTTTCCTTAAAAGGTTTACATAAACTCACCGGTGTTCAAGTTTTCTAGTCTTTCCCAAAATTATTGGTACAGCTTTGTTAGATTGGGTAAGACAATTTCTGTTCCCAGTTAACTAATGTTCTCCTCTATGTCATCCAAATTCAACAAGGAATAAATAGTATTGCTCTGAACAAAACCTTTTACAATGGATTGAATTTCAGCTAAAGGCATATAATTCTGTATAGCCAGAAGCAGTTTCTAATCT
>NW_004567114.1:35898902-35921459 GCF_000260355.1 Condylura cristata | reverse complement strand
CTCTTCCGATCTTATATATATATATATATATATATATAGGAACTTACAAGACAAGGAATTCAAAGCCATTGGGTTAAGTGAAAAATGTGACACAAGAAGAACTCTGTAACATTTAAGTTAATCATTACTGTGGGTGGGAAAATGTGTGGAATATGCCAAATAAGGATTGGAGGTCATTATTTACTGAAATGCTACACTGAATGGTTATTTCTTTTTAAATACTAATAACCTAGGAAGCCTGGTCTCATTCAGCAAAAGGGTCAGCATGAGGCATCTGATTAGTGTCAAAAATGACTGGCTCTCTTTAGTAAAGGAATTTCCTAAAGGAAACATAATTCACAATGACAAATGTCAACATTTTTAGAAGTACAAACATTACCTACAACTGAATTCAGGTTATGAACCCATGGACAAAGTTCAGTGCTTGTTTACTAGCGGGTTGGTGAGTCACAGTCGTAGAATGTATGTTTATTGCTGCACTATTTACAATAGGAAAGACAAAAACCAACCCAAATGCCAAGAAGTAGATGAAGAAGATCAAGAAGATGTGGTACATATACACTATGGAATATTACTCAGCAATCAAAAAAGATAAACTCATGTCTTTTGTGGTAACATGGGTGGAGCTGGAAGGGATCATGCTTAGTGAAATAAGCCAGGAGGAAAAAGCAAAATACTGGATGGTTTCACTCATCTCAGGAGTGTAAGGGATCAGGAAAGAAAAAAAAAACACGTAATAGCAATAAAGTAAAATGAAAATGAACAAACAACTATAAACCAGAGACATTCTACGGGATGGAGGGAACAGGATCAGTACTGGGGTGGGAAGAGCGCACAGCACTATGGTGATGGCACATGGCAAAGTGGCGGTGGGGAGCCCGCGGGGATTGCAACCGAGATGAAAAAAGAATTTATAATTTTGGAAATATAAAGAAATAAAAGAATGTATATAAGTATACAGAGAAATAAAAGAATGTATATAAGTATACAGAGAACAACAAAACAAGATGTTCTGATGTTCAGAATTAGAGACTCACATTAAGATCCTGGCACAGGGCTCCCTCCATCTTCATTTTCAAGGCCGTTATGTAAGAATTCTGAACGGCTCTTGCAACCAAAGTTTCTCAAATTTAACTGTTTGTAGAAATGTCTGCGAGGGAAAGATCTGATGCTGTGATGTTGGCAAGTAAAAACTCCCCCCCAATTGTTCATTTCTTAAGCACTCGGAAACAATTCCTTAGTTGCTTTTATTTTTGATTGAGAGACAAAAACGTGTCCATGGCCATCTCAACCTGATGAGCTCGCCATTGCCAGGCAGGTGGCTGGATCTGATTTGCTGCTTCACAATTTCTGCTTAAACAAAGACAATAAAGTAAGAAATTCCTTTAAAATCACTACTTCTATAGGTTTGTGTGTAACTTATCAGTAGGTCATATTGAAGGAGGGAAAGGAAGCCCTTTGAAGCTCTCTTCAAGCATCTTCAGAGTACCTGTGCACCAAAGCACACTTCCTATGATTCTCCTAGTTTTAGAAGTGTCTTGTGCAGATATATCCAGCATGTGCCTTTATGGTGGCTGCTGGTCTCAGGGCATCACCCCAATATATGTTTATTGAGTGCATTCTCAAAATCTGTGATAAAATGAACTTTGTGGTTCAGAAAATGTCATGCTGTTCACTTCTCTGAAAGAAAACTTTAATTTAAAATAGTAAATATGAAATACAATTTGAAAACAAACTATTTGTTACTTCTATGTGTATTAATTAGGCACTTGGCAATTCTAATTATAAATTCTGCTAACAATATACCTGTGACTTTTTGTAGTCTTTCTTCCTGTGATTTCAAATTAATATATTTTGTGCCCTGTATATTATTTTTTATGATGCAGCTGCAAAACAAATTTAATGTAATTTTTTTAACCAGAAAAGAATTCTGAATCTGAAAGATGGCTCTAAAGGTTTGTTTTTGCAGCAATACAAAGGGAGAATTTTTAATTCTTAAAACTCAAGAAACTATTGCAAATGAAATGAGAAACAGATATATACTGTTTATCAAATTTGTTCTCACAGGTGTGCTTTCTTAATGTTAAAATACCCGTGTGAATTTTTAGTTTCCCATAATGTAACGGGAGACAATAAATTCTGAAGTTACCCCATTTGCCATCAGCCCTAACCACAGAAGAAGTAACCTCTTGTCTATTTAGATTTTCTGAGTATACCCATGTCCTTCTGTGTGTCATACCAAAGCAAAGGTTTGTGCTGCGAGCCAGAGCTTATTGCAAGATCAAAGCTCTGGGCCACTCACAATAAAATAAGAGGGAAAAGCCCAAAGAATCAAAGTAACAAAGGAAACGTTTAGGAGATAAGGATCAGTCTCAGATATGACATTTCATCCAGATCAGATCCTGTGCAGAAGTTCAATTCAAAGTTCATAAGACAAAAATACAAAGCCATAAGTTTCAAGACTTAGCTGATTCTCTGTACCTGGGTGTCTCTGAATTTCCTTCCATTTTTGCAAACTGACAATCTCCTTTGCTAGATAATTTAAGTCATCAATTTAAAATGTGCATATAAAGTTGTGTGTTGATAGGCAAAGTTATCTTTTCTTTAAAGTATGCCTCATCTTATCCTTATAAAAAGGTATGATATGGCACTCCTATAAAAAGTGAAAGAAAAAAAACTCATTTAATTAACTACCATTTTCTGATTATTTTGTTCCATTAGATTAATACTTATGAAAATCTACCAAATGTTAAAAGCAATTTTCCAAGATAAATGCAAAAATTATATATGAGAAGTTAAATTAAATTTTTGTGGGAAATAAAGTATAGCTACACATGCTTTAGATAGGCATTTCAAATAAGTAAATTAATTAAATCACTTGTTGAATGTGCTGTTCAAACACAGTTGCAAAGTATATATCAGTTCTGTTATAGAAACTTGGAATGTGTTTTTAGAATTTATAATCTTTATTATTTTAATGTGTACACATGTATTAAGATATTCTGAGCTATGGATTAACAATAAAATTAAAGTCATCGCAAAAAATTTGAAAATATCTTTTCTGAACTATTTTATTTTCAATATTTCATATACCTAATATAGGTAGCTTTATAAAACAAGCTACCTTAGCTAATTGTCATTTTATATAATTAAATCAACTTACAAAATTGAAATGTTAAAAAGATATTTAGCTCATTTTGAATGTATTTAGATAATGTTATGTTCCATAACCACAGTTATTTAAAAAGCTTGAACTGACAAAAATAACAAATAGCACAATCAATCAAATATAATTATCCAGTATAATCTACATCTTCTCACAATTAAAGGTAGTGGAATTTTTTCTAAAGATTTACTTTATTTATGCTTACATAACTGGGGCACAGGCCACAGCTGTGGTGGGTGAGAGGACTCACCAGAGACAGAGTAGGGAGCTGAACAGGCAGATTGACAAAGTACACTGCTGAGGGGAGCAGTGGGCGGGCCAGGAGAGATCTGCCTCAGCATGTGGGTCAGCTCCCTGGCTGGGGATCAAACTCGTGCTGCAGTGTCTTCCTAGTGCTTCATAACGCAGTGCTTTAACCCATTGAGCCACCAGGGAGAGCCGGTAGTGGAATTGTTTCAATATGTAATATAAGTACAGGGTTGCTATAAAAACAAAAATCAAAGAATTGTCATCTAAAATCACTATGATAAGGGTCCAAAATGATAAGCATTAGATTCTAGTTCAGCTTAGAATCTGTATATTTGCGCAGGCCTTAGAAAACCTGATAAGCATTTTATAAATTCTCTTCCTTGGCTACAAAGTGAAAGCTTTTATGGAGGGAGCTGGTGTCTTCTGAATGTCCAGCTGGTGTCCTCTGAATGCCATCACGACTGTGGTGAAGGTCACAGCAATTTTGGCTGAGTATCTTAAACCTGACATACACTGCAAGGAGAGCTTCAAAAAATGGAAGGACGGTAGCATTGTGCCTGCCCTCCTGCACATGAGGTAAACTGAGCTCAGGGAGATTTGGTGATTTCTGCCGGCTGTGTGCTGGTCACTGGTAGGAAGAACCTCTGGTGCCAAACTAGGGTCCCTTTCTCCATCAAGGGGCAAGAAGTTCTGTATCAATCCATGAGCATGAAAAATGTAGGAGTTTCTCTGAAAGTGTTCTCGTGTCCTCTTAGATCAATGATAATCTTTAAAATAAAATAAAAGCAGAGCTATCGTGGATGCTGTAAGTAAAAATAAGGACTCATGCTAAGCAAAGTAAGTCAGGAGAAAGATGAATATCAGATGGGGTTTCACTGGTATGAGGAATATAGAGAAGCCGAACAATGGGTCAAGAAAAAGACAAAACTTACAAGCTGACTGTAGATCTGAGGCACAGAGCCAGGGAGTGGGAGGAAGAGGGGTCACAACAGGAGCAGGAAGAACGCAAGGGGCTGTGGGGACGATCACGGTGTTGTGGTGGTGGGAAAATGATGGGACTACACCCGAGGGAAGAAAGTAAGTACTGTCCGAAAGCGAACAACGATGTAAGAAAATAATTTTTTTTAAATTTTTATATTAAAAAAAAGACCCATGTCAAATCTATGTCCAAAACACTTAGTGTAACAATTTGTAAGGCTGCTTTATATGTGATGAGGTTAACCAAATTCTCAGGAAGCCCTTGACTATTACGATAACCTCTTACAGACTCTCACCAAGCAAAACATGCACATTCAAAAAGTTGCTATGAAAAAAAAAAAAGCACACACACAAACACCAAATAGAGTTCAAACACTTCATCTGATTAAAAGTTTTCTTAACAGGAATGTTTCCTTCGATTTTCTCTTTGCATTGTAAAGCCATATTATGAAATTGCTTTTCAATTCCCCATACGGTGATTATTTAATCATGCCTTTCCCAGCTGTGAACATAGCTTCTCGCCTGATAACAGTTTATTTTTAAAGGAAATTGTCTTTGAAGAAAATATTTTCATTTTATGCAGCAAAATAAGAGTTCATTGGAAGAAACCAAAAAAAGAAAATAGCCAAAACAAAGATCACAAAAAGAATGTATTCTAGGTGGTCTGTGGGGACAAAAGAGGAGAGTGGCTGCATGCAGATAAAACAGAGCCAGCCACTCACGTGGGAGGAAACAATTGGTTGGTTCCACATAAACAAAGCTGACTGGCAGCCCCCTTTTTCCTGCTCCATTGGTGTTTTGATGTCCTTTAGACACAGTCACATACCCAGACTCTTGTGTCCTGTCTTTCATTAGCTCTCTCAGACCCCTTGAGTATGTTATATTGTGCAAATCTGACTCAGACCTTCTGCATTGTTCAAAACCCCTTTGGGTCATGTCAACAAAGGAGGGACCTAGATCTTGGAGAGACGCCAGCAGAGATAAGGTGGAGAGGAATCTCCTCAGACAGCCAAGGAAGAGAGGGGCAGAGAGACAGAAATGACTTTTCAGTTCTGTTCTAGGCTACAGACTGATGAGAACCACAAGACAGGGTCTTAAAGGGAGGGAAAGGACATTAACCAAGGAGAGGATGAGACCCCAATATCAGGAAGCACGGAGGAATAGAACGTTGTGATGTGATTATAATGTAGAGTCTCAACTTCAGCGCTGTTACTATTTTGCACTAGATAATTTTATTTTTGTCATGGGGGGCTGCCCTGTGCTTTGCACATCTGTACAGAACCCCTTGCCTCTAATCATTAGAAGTCATTCGCACCACCACTTGTGCTGTCTCCACACATTGCCAAATGTCTCTTGGGAGCCAAGTTATCCCAGATAAGAAGCATAATGATAAGGAAAACTAATGTGAAGAGGAGTGGAACCCATCAGAAATCAGTCACCATCATGTGTACAATAACCTACTTCCGCCCCAGAAGATCTCATACCCATTCAACATTAGGGAGTACCTACTTTGTTTCAGATTTTATGCTGAATATTCAGGGAATGAGAGCCGCAGCACTTCTGGGTGGAGAAAAAATTGTATCCTTGCCTTCAGAGAAGCTACCATTTAGAAAAAGTAAATTGAGGGTTGGGGGGGCTCTCGGGGTCCCTTCCCCTGCTCCCTGGTGGTGCAACAGGTTGGGACACAGCACTGCAAGCTGGCCGCAGCAGCTTCAGTTTGAGTTCGATCTGGGCCCCGGAGGTGACCCATATGGCGTGGCAGACCTCTCCTGTCTCGCCCGCTGCTCCCCTCAGCAGTGTACATCGTCGATCTGCCTGTTCTGCTCCCCATTCTGACTGTGGTGAATCCTTTCACCACTTCTGGCCTGTACCCCAGTTTTGTATGCATAAATAAATAAGTCTTTAAACATATAAAAATAGAGTGAATGGAACAGGCTAAATCTACAGAATAGACAGTGGTGCAACCAAGGGAAGAAGGAACTTAGACAGTGAACCTAAATGGATAGTGCCAAGTACTGCAATGGGGTCCTGAGGGCCCCCTGCTGTTACAGGTGTGACTTTCTAGTAGCTGGATGACTAGGAAGTCTTGGGAGCCCTCAGGGTCTATGAAACTAGTTGATTATTTAATAACCACACAGGTTGTACTTAAATGTACAGTCTGGAGACCCTGCCCAGGTTAGACAGCAGCACAAACTAGGTGAAAGTGGAAACAATGGCTCAGTGACTAGAGATAACATTTGCATTGGACTTAACCTTTTGACAAACAAAAAAGGTAAAGGAAACAGAACAATCCATGTCCACAAAAACATGGCAATAACAAGTAACCAGGGAATGCAGTGAGAACTCTAAGAGATCTGATGTACCAGGGATACACAGAACTGGTGTGGCAGCACAGAGATGCAGTTGGGGACAGACAGTGGACTTTCGCCTATAGACACAGGAAACTGTTGGATGGTTTCTAGCAAAGGACTACCAAGATTATTGTGACAGGAGTCTGGCAAATAGAATAAAGAAGCAAGGGTCATTTGAGTAAGAACAGCCAGGGAGATTGATAATGAAGCTCTGTACTAAGCCCAAACAATATTAGAAGGTGAAGTGGACAGAAACAAGCAGTGGGAGACATTATAGAAAAGATGAGAACAAACCTTGTTCATATGCCTTTCCTTAGACATGTCCTTAACTGTGTTTATTCATCAAGCTATGAATTTATACCTATAATATTGTGACCCTCCCACCCCCTACCAAAAAAGTCCTAGCTACCTCCAATGACTGTTCAAAATAGTAACTGTCTTACAAAACACATTTTTTAATTTTTATTTTGCTTGCTTTTTTTCTTTAATGAAACCTTGTAGAATACTATGTATGCTAAGGAAACGAAGCACCTGGAGTAATTCCAATGTGAGTAGCCGTGGATAGATCTTGCTTTATCCCTGAGGTTGCAATTGTCATCTCTCTGAGTAACGATCTTGAGGCAAGAAAGTTATTTTAGAGTCTTTACTAGAGTCAAATTTATCTAAAAGATAGATCCTTTTTCTTCAAGGGAATTAGAAAGAAGCAAGCTTTCTTCCATACACTTCAATTAAACTTTTTCCCTCTTCTTTGCAAATATCAATAGCTTAAGACAGAAACAGCATCTGGGAAACCTAGAAAATCATTTACACTCAGCAGATATGTCCAGCTGAATTACTGGAGTCCACCTCAACCAAGGCTAAACATTAACAGGTGCAAGGAAAGACTCTTTTTAAAACACTGTCTCATATGACTTCATCTCACAAGGAGTTAAGGTTCATCTGTATTTATATTCCATTACCACACCATAACCTTTTCTTCCCCTGTTCATTTCAGCAGCCCTGTCTCCTTTACTCTCTTCTCCAGTCCATTCCCCACCTTCACCCCAAGAAAAGAATACTCATCCTTTCCTCTTTCAGCCTGTTACAGTATACTTTGGCACCGTCTTGGGTTATTTTGCTTCCTGTTTGAGATGGTGATGCCATCATTATTCATCTTAATCAGGAACTGGCAATCACATGGTCCCCACATACACATCGCTCTTGCCCGTGGCAGACATTGATAAGAAATGTAGCAGTGCCTCAGAGTCTTTCTCAATGAATCATTCTAAGCAAACACTGCAAATAAGTAGGAGCAGGTACTTGAGGTTATGGAAACGGATATAGAGATACCTCATTTAAATGAAATCAGAAGAGTAGGAGAGAATTCCCGTAAACCCACACTGGCCAAGGTACAGAATCCAACCAGACGTGACATGCCTCGCAGCTCCGACAGGAAGTGGTACAGCTTGCTGCCCTAGAGGGAGGAAGGAGGAGATTCTTTCTTGCCCAGTAACAGCCTAATAATGAGAGGATGCCATAACCCAGCCAACAAGGGATCACTCCAACTCCCAGTTTTCCCCCAACAGATTCTGTTTATATCAGTCCCTTTCAATTTTAGATAGGGGTGTCTCCTTCTTTTGTTCAGGGATGTGTCTTACGGTCACCGTAAGACTGCAAGTTGCTTTTGGTTGTTGTTTCTGAATTAACCCATTTTGCTGGTGAAGTAGCTGACAACTTATTTGTTTGAGGTTCACATGGTAAAACCTTTTACTGTCAACTTGAAAAATAATCAGGCTATACTATAATGAGTTAGAATGATGGTTCAGGTCCACAACTTAGGGACAGACCCAAGGTAGTTCCACAGGGTCAGGGCAGAGGGGAGTTTGAAAGGATCAAGTAGAGGTGATCTAAGCTTCGGTCATTTGTTGTGAAATTATTGGTTTGGTTCTTGCGTCCATTGGTCCATTCATAATTAGTTGCCTCAGACAAAGGCTGCAATGTGGGGGTCTGTGGTGATAATCCTCAGATGGCTGTTTTTTCTTCATAATCACTAATTGCTGCCATAGCAATTTACCCACAAGTCTCAGTGTAGCAACTGGAGACAAGCTGAGTTCTATGATCAAGTGTGTTTGTTTCAAAATACGTTCCACATGACCATCACTGTATGTAGGAACCTGGCCTTGCTTATGCTCCCCATGTCTTCTGTAGGTGTAGCTCTACCTCCATGACTTCTTAAGTCATGATTTGTTAGGCATGGTTAGATAAAACACATTCTCAAGACTCTTTACCAAACCACCTCTAAAATATCAGACACCTACCTATACAACTTTTACTTTGTCCCTTCCCTTTTCCCATTTTTTTCTCCATTTCCCTCTCTCTCATTCTCTATCTTTCTCTTCAGTGGTAGTGAACCTAATAAATCTAGATTCAGTGAATGATCTAAAGAACTTCTTGAACTAAGGTGAGGTCATTGTTTCACCCCAGCTTGGCTTTTTAAGATACCAAATGTCCTTGTTTCCATTCTAAAAAGAAAATGCAAAGGAAACATTGGGCAGGTGTTTCCAAGCTTGGGCTTCTCATTTCACCTGCTGGGATCACAGCAGTTGGGCCTCTAAACGTGCCTCCTGTTAGATTCTGTTTTACCCAAACTATAGAATGGAAGTGAGAGGAGAAGGAAAGAATAAAAAAGTATAAGAGAGGGGAAGTGGTAGGCAGAGCAGGAAAGCAGGTTCAGAAGGTGGTAGAGAGCAGAAAGAAGAGATAGAGGTGCTGCTCCCGAATTTTCTCATTGAAGCTTCACAACAAACCAGAAAGGGGACAATATGATCATTGCCATTGTGCCTTTGTTTCTTCTGATGGGAAACAGATTTGTAAAGTTTAAGGAACTACTAGCTAGATCTCAGAGCTAGCAAGTTATGAAGGGACTATCAGAATCCAGGTATTCTGTCCAGAGTCTGTTATTCCTACAAGAGGAAAACACAATCTAGATAAGGCAAAATGAACATTCTAAAGATGCTTGGACCTCTGTGGAAATAGGGGAACAGAGTTAAAATATTCTACCCTCCTCAAAAGAAAGAAATCAAAAGACTGGAGACCTATAGTCTAACTCGGTTATTTTCAGAAGTTGAAACTGAAGCTAATAAGGCTAAGGGTTTTCTCTTCAGTCAAAGGAGCGACTCATTCCTACCAAGAGCTTTCTTAACAGACAGACCTTCAAACTATTGGGATGGGGAGAGGGGGTGGGGATCGGTTGCCAGGGAAAAGGGGAGAAGATGGGACTCTCTTGCAGCTGTTGCCTTTGAAGAGTTCATCTCAAGTGTGATGGCACCAGTAGTTCCTCCTTTGCCTCCTGGGTGGGTGTCAGGCAGGTTGGGGTGAATGCCTGAGGGCTCATTCAGTGACAGGGGCTCAGACAATGCTCCCGGCTGGCCGGAGCAGACTGCTTGTGTTGGAAACCGGTCCCAGGGCCGGCATTCCACACCAGCAGTCACAGCATTCTGCATTCTTGGACAGGACCATCACTTAACAGGAACGCGGATGGCTTTGTTATGTCTTATCTCCTAATCAGTGGTTGAGGGTTTCCTTCCTTTTGCAGGTGCTCTCGTTTGCTTCATTATTTGTTTATTAGAAAATCGTGTGGCCTTCCAAAGTCATTCTTATGCTAAGGAAGGTCGAATGTGATAACATATTTGTGTTGGCTGAAAGTGAGGACATAGCAAATACCGAAAGTCACATAATGGAGAGTGTAACTGAAAGTGGTGCTTCTCATGTAAACAAACACTCCCTGCCCCCCACAGTGAAGTATGACAGTTTCCAAGGACAGAGGAAAGCCTGGTAAATCTGTTTGCTTGAATACTGTGCAAGCGGTGGCAGGGACTCTTGAAGGTTTTATTCAGGACCGCTAAAGGATTGGGCTAACGTTTCTCAAGGCAAAAGGCCTGAGATAGTCTGGGCTGGACCATGCTTTTGACAAGGAAGTAAGTTTTCCATTCATGGACATTCCTAAAGTTAAGAGGGGGAAACAAAGGAAAAACAAGTGGGCTGGAGAAGAACCTTGTCTCAAGAATAGAAAGGGACAAGAAAGCAGACCAAAAAGAAGCCTGGCAACCTTTTTGCCAAAGCACTATTAAGGTGACTTTCTTATTTCTCACACTTCTAAGCAATAAGTAGACAACAAGAGTCTACTTTTCTGTATAATTATAAATCTTAACATTGCTACACCCCAAAAATCTCAGGGTGAACACTGAATTTTACTGTTGTTTCACTATGACATTTTACAAAGTAGAAATTTGAAATGAATTACTGATATCTGAAAATACCCCATTCTTAAAATTCTAAACTTTTATCTATTGTCCCAGTATATTAAGAGCCATACATATGAGTATTGATATTTCTATAAATGCTGGCCACCAAATAAACGTCAGATATTAGCAAAGATCATATAAAAGAGACCAGCAAAACAACAACATGGCAAAGAAACACAAGGAGATGGGATAGAAAGGAAAGGGGTATAATTTGTAAGTGGGAAGGTGGTCGGTGCCAGTGTATAGAACATGAAGCCCTACCCTTTGGCTAAACTTATTTCTAAGTTTCCTAGGTGCCCATGAGAATAGGAAAAGATGACCCCTAAAATGGTGGCACAGTGGGTTAAAGTGCAGCACTGCAAGCTAGCTGCAGCAGCTTCAGTTGGAGTTCGATCCCAGCCCTGGAGGTGACCCACATGGCACAGCAGACCTCTCCTGTCTCACCTGTTGCTCCCCTCAGCAATGTACCTTGTTGATCTGCTTGTTCTGCTCCCTAACTCTGTCTCTGGTGAATCCTCCCACTGCCTCTGCACCTCTGGCCTGCACCCCAGTTCTGTATGCATAAATAAATAAATCTTAAAAAAAAAAAGAACAGGAAAAGAAGAACTACTTCTCCATCGACAGAGTACTTAGGCTAAGAACAAACCAGCTGATATGATTCACAGAAGCAATGTTGCTTGTGACAGTAAGACCTCGTAAAGTTTCTCGGAAGCTTCAAAAAAGTGTATAACAAATCAAGTCTTGAGGTCACGTGTCAAACCTTCACCAGCCCCTACTACGTGCTAGGCACTGTAAGGAGCTGCAGGTACAAAGGTGAGCATACAGATTGGTCCTGCTTTAGAGCAGTTTAATCTCGAGTGGATGAGAAGGACACTTACCAAGTGCTCACAGAAGTTACCTGTACAAATCCAACTCCTGCTAAGGCCACAGGGAAGGAGGCCAGGCTGGGAGGCCATCTAATGGGGAGAATATGGCTCAATAATGGCCGGAGTGGGAGCCTGGCTCTTGGTCTCCTGGGACCAATGTCTGACACTGGTGAGTTTCGCCAATGTGTCACTGCCCATATCACTGAGACAAAACCCCAGAATGTTCATATTGTGTAAGCCTCAAATTAACCAGCATCAATGAAATGCTTTGAAAATCGCAACACACTATGTAAATGCAAAGTATTTGAATTAGAAGGAAAAATCTGTTCTCTTACATAATGAGAGTTATCCTAATATTACATAATTCTGATTTTCTATAATCATACGATTTTATCATGATAATTTGGTAATTATGAATAAGTGTTACCTATATGGCACAAAGCAGCCATAACTCAATTTTCAGTCAGCTTCATCAAAGCTTAGCAAGTATGCCAAAAAATATTGGCTACAATATGATTATAAAATATATGAAATTCTAACTTGTTTAATTGTAAACTGATATACCAGTTCAATAGGCTTCTGTTTTTCCTATACTAATGAATCTATGTGATCAAAAATGTTTCCACAACAGGAAAGAGAACCAATTTATAGGATTTTACCATAAACGTTATTTGAACAAATCAAATTATTTTATCATTCTGTCTTTCACTTACTAAAAATGGCCTGTCTTCTTAAATTCTGTCTTAAAAAAATACCTTAAATTTATAGTGTTTTATACTTTTCAGAGTTCTTCAAGTACTACTTAATTATACCATAATTAATAGTTAATTAATTATAATTAAAACCATAATTTCTATAAATTAATCCCTAGTACTTAATTTACACCTGTGAAACAGGCTTAGGATGTCAAATAGCTGTGGGTGAGCAAAGAAAGGAAGACGCAGTTACCTGATCTTTAGGGTGAACGCCCTGCACACTCTGAACAAATTACCTGCAAAACCTGGAAAGTCTATTCGACAGGAAAAGGGGGCAGTCCTCTGCCAACAGCAAAGGAAGGAAGCTGAGAGAGCCTCCTACTACAGCATCACTGAAGAAGAGTAAGAAGCCATGAGCTGGGCATTTGGTTTTTGCAGATTACTGGCTTTGGTGCTCGGTGCATACATCGCCTCTGTGACCCTGGGAACTCGACCGAGTGAGCAAGCCCGTGTGACACAATTGTCGGTGATCATGACTGACTTCACCTCCACCCCTGCCTCCTCGCATCAGTATGCTTTTCCTTTCCAGTACATCTCCTGGGGGAGACTCACAGGGATCCGGACACAGGTTGGGGGGCACTCCCCTGCGTTAAGATGGCTGAGTGACGGCGTTTTGGTGCGAAATCACCATGAGCGTTTCAGCAGAGACCACACACACAACTCCCAGATGGCACACGACAGCCATACTGCGGAACTGAGTGACGTGTCGCCAGGTTCTCAACTTTGGATGTTCCCCACTTACCAGCATGTGACCCCATTATAAGTTGGGAATCTCTGTGTGAAGTATGTTAAGGTAAATATGGCCATAAAGGCCATATTTAAAACGTTTTCCCCTTTCGTGAAAGGGGAGTAGAATTAAAGAAAAAATTAAAAAGAGAATCTTAGCACTTTGAAACTATTCACCGCTATTTCTCCGTTCAATCAGTGTACTTAGCCACAGAGGATGGGAAATCTTGAATGAGAAGCCAGTGGCATCTGCTTTTTCCTCCAGATATGCTATGAACTCAAAAGGCGTCTCACGTCACAAGACAGGCAGGCATGAATCTGCAGCACTAACAACACTGGACTGGCCGTGCAGAGCTTTCTGAGCTCAGTTATGGAAACTCGGAGTCACAAACTTCAGGGCAGAGAGTTTTGTTTGTTTGTTTGTTTGTTTGTTTGTTTAATAAATGATGAAAAGTCAAGCTCTATGGGGAGGATTTGGGGACTTGCTTTCCTTTGATTGATTTTACTAGTCACCAAATATTTCTTTTTTAATGATGCACAAGGCACTAAGCTAGATGCTAAAGGAAATCATTAGAACCAAACAGGGTCTGTCCTCACCAAGGGTGAAGTCTTATATTCAAACATCTTGGAACCTTAAAAGGGAGAGTCAAGTCCTCTGATGATCAGTCCTATCAGACAGGCCCCTGTTCTAGCTTCTTCTTCTTCTTTTTTTTTTTTAAATGGCTTTTCTTTATTTATGCATACAGAACTGGGGTACAAGCCAGAGGTGCAGGGGTGGTAAGAGGATTCACCAGAGACAGAGTGGGGAGCAGAACAGCAGATTGACTTAAGTATACTGCTGAGGGGAGCAGTGGGTGGTCAGGAGAGGTCTGCCGCGCCATGCGGGTCACCTCCGGGGGGATCATACCTCGCTGAAGCAGCTGCTGCCAGTTTGCAGTGCTGTGTCTTTACCCGCTGTGCCACCAGGGAGGGCCCTGTTCTAGCTATTTTTTTTTTGTTTTTAGTAATTTTTAGGTAATAAAAGGCATTTACCATGCCAATACAATAATTGCAAGTGATCAGAATGTCAAAATTATCCATCAAGTGAAATGTTATCAGCTAAGAAAATAATAATTATCAAAACTTATTGAGAATTAAGACATTGCAATTTAAACCAACTATTTTACCTCAACTTCTAACATATCTTAACTTTAAGAAGGGGATTGTTTGTTCTAGCTAATCTTAAGCAATAATCAGTACAGCCACATGGCATGATCTCTGTCCTTTCTATTTTTATTGTTCTAGGTGACCCTAAAGGATTCTAGAGCTATCCTTAATAAAGTTTATAAAAGAAATGAAAGTTTCTACATTGGGACCTCAAAAGAGGGAGGGAAAAAGCCTCATTACATTTCCCTTTAACAGAGGTGAAGGGTATGAATTCCAGAATGAACATGCCTGAGTTTGAATCCCCTTTCAGCCACTTTCTGACTATAAATTTGGACAGATTTCCTCACCGTCCCAGGATTTCTCCTCCATAAAATGCAAATCATAGTTGGTTAGACTGTGTGCAGAAACACCATAGAGATAAACCTGGCCGAGTCTGAGCAGAGGGCACAGTCGATGTCAGGGTTCCTAGCATCGTGGGCCTCATCCCCACTGGCCAGTGTAGCTTCCACTCACCTCACCTGCAAGGGCATAGGATGTGGTTGCTCTGAGGCACAAGTGTGTCCTGTGCCCCCTACTCGCCCCTGCCCTTGACTCCTTCCTAGAAATCAGTCTTCACAAGTTCCAGTCAAAGCACTTTTGGAAGAGGTCTGGGAAGTTACTACTTCTCTTCCAAGAATCCTGGCGTTCCACACCGCCTCTGCCCTCTCGACCACTGCATTCTAACTGAAAACGCCCTTGCTTATGCTCTGCGTCAAGAATGATTTTTGAGAGTACACTGTTAAATTGGTTTCCATATTATAAGGCACTTGCACATCTGTGGTTTCATGTGATTCCCACGTCAATCGCTGAAGTAGGGGATTCTCCCTCAAATGTACAGGGAGATGTCATGACTTGCCCAAATTCCCACTGTTGGCAAATAGCAGAGCAGGAATTAAACCCAGGTGACCCCAAACTGAGCTTTTCTGGAACAGCTTAAGAGGTCAGAGATGGACTTCTCGGGTCTTCATCTGCAGGGGGGGCTGCTGCAAGCAGACACTCAAGGGAGCCCCTGGGACCCCAGTGAGGCTGTTAGAGTCCAGGTGTTGCCAGCTCTGCTTATAAAACAGACCTATTTCTCTCCAGCAAGGCATCTCAGCAGAAGTACACTTTGCTGTCCCCTCCACCCCAGCCCCATCCACATGGAATGCCTGGAAGAGCCAAATAAACATACTTAACTGACTTACATGTTTTCCTTGCCAAACATTATAAAATGAAGTCATGGGTAACCTGCATTAATTCTGCTGGACTCTCAGACTTTCCTTTCTCCCCCTGAGGAATGGAAAGTTATTTGAACGAGATGGGAAACCAGCTTTTCCTCTCTCTTTCAAAACTTCTCAAAACACATTACTATGCTACTGGAAGCCATTCAATTCAACTAAGTCATTAAGTTAAATCATCTGCACACATTTTCTCAGTAAGATGAGTTTGCATGGTGGACTTATTTCATAGAACAGTTGCATGTAAACATCTCCAGGGAAAACCAGATGTCAGTGATGCATCAGTGCCTAGTTAGTCCTACAAAGAGTGTGACACTGGTTTTGGACATCATCTTTCCAGGAATCCTGTAACCCAGAGTGGAGCTCCATGCTGGAGCCCAGCTGGTGGGCAGTTTGTCCCTTCTTCCAGAAATGCTCCTCGCTCTGGACTCTGCAGCACTCAGGAAGGCAGGCAGGCCAGGCCACCCAGAGTTCCCAGCTAAGATCTCTGGAAATTTGAGGCCTGAAATTCAGCAGAGACCACAACAGACGCCTAAGGGTATGGGAGAATAAAACCCAAGGACCCACTGGTTGTTCCACTACATCACCCAGGTGGGCCAAGGGGACAGAGGGCCCACCGGGGACAAAGGCCTATTAACTCTGGGGCCCGGTGCCCAAGGCACAGGCCTGGGGAGCCTTCCAAACAAAAGGAAGAAGGCAAGGGAGGAAGATGTGGCTACAATAAGCCTGGCCCAGAAGAACTCACTAATGAAGTTACTTAATTAGTTATTACTTTTTTTTTTAACTATAGTAAAGGCTTTATGTATTTTGTGTGTGTTATATAGATCACAATAAACATAAAACACAAAGGCGGGGTGAACTGTTAGGGATTAGTCTAATTAGTGAAAAAACATTAAACAGCTGACCCTGTAAATATTCACTTTAAAATTTAAAACTTAAAAAACATGTTACAAATGTCTTCCAGGGTCTGCCAGGCTAGAACAATAGGCCACCAATATAGCATTCCTTTACCACTGTTTGCAATTGACTGAAGCAGTACAACATTTTCAATAAAGACAGGATGGCATCCAGATCTGGAAGCAATAAGCAACGTGTTAAGGTTTAAGGTACGTTCTGAACTCACATGCCCTGGGAACCAAAAGAGGGTCCTAGAAAATCTGAGCGATGTCAAGAGTTTTTCAAGGAATGGCAATTTTCACCTTTCCATTAAAGACATGGTACCAACAGGCTGTAAAGGTCCACTATTAAGCATAAAAAGAAATAAATAAAATAAAGTTAACAATTGTATAGCTTAGTATTGTGGGTGAGAGATATAAAGTCCATCAGCTCTGCCCTGAGCAGCTTCAAATAATAATAAAGCAACTCTGGGCCCTCCTTGGTGGCACAGTGATTAAGTCTTAGCTATCAAGCTGTCACCAGCCATTGTGACCTGAGTTCCGTCCCCCGCCAGGGAGGTGAAACACATGGCACAGCAGACCTCCTTTGTCTTGCCCGCTGCTCCCCTCAACAGAGTATTTCAGGATATCCACCTGTTCTGCTCCCGGCTCTGTCTCTGGTAAATCCTCTCAGCCCCCACACTTCTGGCCTACACCACAATTCTGGTATGGATAAATAAAAATAATTTTTTTAAATAATAAAGCAAATTTAGGATGAGAAGATGTTGTCTCTACACCCCAATTAGTTTCCAGTTACCAACTCATGTGTTCAGAACATCGAAAGCAGATCAGTGTTGCTCCTGCTGGAATTCCTCCTGTAACTGTAAATAAGAAGAGCTTCTGGCTTCTGCTTGGTAAGGCACTAAGAATTCCCTCCCCCCACTCCTTACATTTCTGGTAGAGATTTCAATACATTTTAGAAAGCCCTCGAAAGAAGTTGCAGCACAGATAAACAATGTGCCTACAGAAGTATAGCCAACAAACTGTGATGGAGCAAAGAAGCCAAGAGAATCCAAAACAACAAAGAAGGAAACTCTCCTGTGTATACCTCACAGGGCTGCAAATCCTGGTGACTTGCCTACATGCTGAGATGCAAGTGAATTTGGCAGCACAGGAGAAGAAGGCTTTCCTATCTGTAGAATTTAAGGGGGCAGTGGGTACCCAGAGAAAGTTACAATTTGAACTAACGATCAAGGCATCTGACAACTAAAATAATAATAATTGTTACCTTTAAGTCCAGTGTCTATAACAACAATGAAGTGTAAAAGAAGGGGAGGGAAATATGGGGAGGGAGAAATGGTTTATGAGATTTGACACCATGCCAAGGTATTGAAAACACCATGTTTTAGTATGTTTAACTACGATGGAGGCAAATAGAAACTTCCTGACTATTCTTATCATCATTTTACAGATGAGGACACTGAGACACAGAAGGTGGAGGTAACTTGCCTAAAGAGATCATCCTGAGAAAGTTCCCTTTCCCTTTAAAAAGGCCTTTCTCCCACTTTCCTGCTATCTGACTTCTTCCATCGCCCACTGCTACTATAATAAATTATCCTTTCTCAGAAGTTGTACCTTGTCTTTAACTTATCTACAAAATTCTCCTTGGTGCTTCCCTACCTCGCAGCTTCTGAAATGCTGTCATGGACTCTCCCCCTCTCACCCTCCCCCACAGCTCCTGCCGCCCCTTCCTGGTGTGCCATGGACCATGATCCTGACCTTGGCTTTTGCCCAAACTCAGCTTTCCACCCTCCTTTCTCTGTATTTTGGTTCTGTTACGAAGCCTTGGCTGAGACCAAAATAACAAAGACAAGGACCAGGGGAAGATGTAGTTGCTAGGAATGTCTGGAAAAGACATCAAAGCCTGGTCTGTGAGGCCAAAGAGAAGTCAGGGCCTGGCTAGAGAACACACTGGAAAGCTGGGAGAGAGTGTGCATGAGCAACACTGCTGTTCCCCTCTTCCTAAGTGGCCTACAGGAAACACCTGAGAAGCGACTTTGTGAAAGGAAGGACCAGTATGAAAGAGGGGTAAAGAGGAAGGAAGCTGGAAGGGAAAGAGAGCCAAGAGCAGGTGGAAGTATATGCAGGAAGGGAGGGGAAGAAAAGATTTCCAAGCCCTACTCCTGGACTGGAATCACTGGTAAGGCCTGAGAACATGCACTGTTACCAGCTAAGTTTGAGACCCATTGCAAGTAGGAGCATGGAGTGCCAGAGTCCTCAGACAAATCTGACATCAAAGCTTGAAGAAATTAGCAAGGAGACTATTAGAACCATAACTGGCTGGGCCTGTGATCTTCCAGAACACTGATGCCTCAGTTCACTCCTTCTGAAGGCTCAGGGCCTTGGGGTCCTGACAGACTTGATTCATGATCCCACCCACTTCCACGGTTGTCAGCTTGGGTGGTGCAGGAGCTCCAAGCGGAAGCCATGGTAGAAGTCCGCCTTGTGAGGACAAGGATGTCACAAGAGTTTTCCAAGCTCCAGGCCAACGCCTCTCCCAGGCCACCAGATGTTGCAACTGGACTCGTGCCTGCCACAGTCTAGCACGGGTTGAACAGGGTCCTTGGCATCCCCATTCATGCATTCATCTTGTGAAAAGCAGAGGAGGATGGAATGTGGGGTGCTGTGGTGGGGGAGGAGGGAATGGACAGCAGACAGATGCTAACCTTGGTTTGTGGGTTTTGAGTGGTTTCTGGTAAATAAAATGCAAGCAAACAAACAAGCACTCTGCACTGCCCTTCGGCATGATTCCCTTCAGGCAGGTTTTCTGCTGTATCCCCTAAGTCCATGATTCATTTATCTTGAGCACGATGTACGTGATTCCCGTCGTGGGGTGGCCTGAGTTGATGCTGGTCTTCACTGGGCGTGCAAAACACCACAACCTCTGTGAGGCGTGTAGATGCTGCACCTGGGTGTTTCTCCTTGTCTGGGTTGCCTAGGACTGTTGGAATTCTTGAGAATGATTCCTCATATCATCACGTAGGTTCACAATCAAATAAAATGACATGGCAGGACCAGTCAGGCGAGACACAGGGAAGCTGTCTTTTGATTTGACAGCCATTCCCTTGACTGCTGTGTCTACCTTGTGCCTCCTCTTACCTCTCAACTTCTCTTCCACTTGAAATGGAGCCTAATTTCAGACATCTGGAGCCAGTTTAAAATTTACCAGCATGGCTCAGAAATACAAAATAGCTATGCTTTCATTGGGGACACAATTCCAACTTCCAGAACTCTTGAAGTTGCAATTCAATTCCCAGGGGGCTTGCTACTCCGTGAGGAGGTCCTCACCTTCACTGATCCACCCCCTCAGATGCCACTCAGGTGTGTGGATCTCCCACCAGCTCTGGAGTCCTGGGGTGTCTGTCCTCTCTGGCTTAGCACTGCTTCGGAGCCTGATGGAACACATGAGCAGGGACTGTTCTCATTGGACTCTAGACCTTCTTGCTGTTGGATAAACCCATATTTCCTTTCATGTTAGAAACTGTCCACTTCCCCAAGTCTGCAGCTCGTGGTAAATGGCCTGTGCTCTCAGTTTACTGGGTTTTGGATAATAAAAACAGAACACATGGGATCAGAATCCTTTTCTTCTTGAAAGACCTGGCTCAGAATTGAAAGCTGTATAGCTTTAGTATGAATAGAGGAGTCAGCTTTTTTTTTTTTTTTCAGGAGACAATTATTGAGGGTGTTCTCAAGTTCAGTCACAGGATTTGACATGTAAAGATAAATCAAACAGACCTCTGCTGCTTCAGTCACTGATGGTCTGTGGGTCAGCAGCCTGGGCACCAGCTGGGAGTCACCACCTCAACCCAACCCAGAACTACTGAACCAGAATCTGTACTTGCAAGACACCCCCAGACTTCCACACACATTGACATTTGAGGAGACTCACCTCTGGCCCTATTCACTGGCAAGTGGATGGACTCCTATATTTGACAGATAAGAAAATGAAGCCCTAGAAGAAAAGAGCAATTGAGCAAAGCTCTTGGAAATGCCAAGCACTAAGACTTCTCCTCCCCATGCCACTGCCTCATGGAGTATTATTCTCCGGAGGATCTAGATATTTTTACACTCAGGTCCTAAGCAAATCCAGGAAGCCCATTCCTTTTCCATCTCTCCATTTTTGCCAGACACAGGGATGTGTACATGGCAGAAAATGCTGGAAGGCCCCATTGGAAGCAACTGAGACCTGCTCCAGCATCTGTAAAGGAAGTGCTTTCCAAAGCCTATTTCAAATGTGTTTATTTATCTCTAATCCATAAACATGTTTGAGTGTTCACCACATGCAAAGCCCTGGGCTGGATGAATCAGGAAAAACAAAGTGGAATACAACAACCACGAGACACACCCCAGGCTTGCAATCTGGTTTGGGAAACAGACACTATCAATATATAATTTTGGGTGGCCTTACCAGAGATTACATCAAGTTCTATTTACTTTACTATGGAGTCAACACTAAAAACATTTATCCCTAAAGGTACCATTAGTTCAGTCAGTCTCATTGTACTGTTAGTACTGACCATGGGAATCAGCTTTGAGGTTACACTGGGCAGTATCTAAATTAGCGGCCGGAAGAGGACAATTGTTTAGAAAATAAAATCATTCAACTAAGTGATCAAATGTTAGGAATATTCATGAAGTCTGTGCACTCAGACACGTAAGAAGAATATTTATTATTAAACCTAAACCTATGAAGTTTTATTGTTGTTTTTGTTACTCTTGGCCTGAAAATTTGAGAGTTTTCTGACTAATATAATATTCTGCAAACTGAGTCATGAGTCAAGGAGACTGAGTTTCCAAAAGACATGCTATAGGTTCAGAACATTTAACGAAGTTTAAATATTGAATAACATATTAGAAAATAACAATCCATAGTCCTGAATCTCTCTTGAATATCATGCTCTTCTAATATACTTCTCAAGGCATTGTGAAATATTATAATATTTTAGGATCTCCTAAAGATATTAAATATTACCAGAAGAATCTTTTTTTAAAAGATTTATTCTGTTTATGCATACAGAACTGGGGTACAAGACAGAGATGCAGAAGCAGTGAGAGGATTCCCCAGAGACAGTGGGGAGCAGAACAGGCAGATCGTGGAAGTACCCTGCTGAGGGCACTGGCTGGGGATTGAACTCGTGCTGACTCGGCTGTGCGAGCTTCACAGTGCTGCACTTCAACCTGTTGCGCCACCAGGGAGGACCCCCTTTTTTTTTTTTTTATTACAAAGTTTATTTTTACATCATTTTGCACATTTGTTTTTTTCCATCTCGATTGTAATCCCCGCGGGTTTCCCATCACCAAATCACCCCTGTGCCACCACCATAGTCCCGTGCATTTCCCTCCCTTCCCCCCCCCGGACCCCTTATTTTTAATGACATATATTTCTAGTTATTTGTAGTCTAATGACTGAGTCCTACATTCAAGACCCACTTCATAAGAAACTAAAATATACAAAGGCCTGAAAATAAACTATATTCCACTGGGGAAAGGTATTCATTTATAATTCAAAAAGACAAGCTTCCAAGACAAACAGGAACAAAATCGGTAATCAACGTTTGCAGCTCAAGTGCACCAAGAAAATGGGGGAAGGTATTTTCAAGACTGGCAGCCCCACTGTACTGTGCCTCCACCCACCTTCACTCCACCCACCTTCTCCCTGGGCAAAGGCGCAGGGGCAGCACCTCTCAAGCCTGCCCGCCTGTGACCACGCAGGCGAGTCTCTCCAGCAAATGCGTCCCTTTCAGGGCAGCTCTTTCTGCCTGTTTGTGTCTGTGCACGTATCTTTATGCTTCTCTTCGTTTCTTATATTGAACCTATCCTTCTGGATATTTAAAAAAAAAAAAAAA
>NW_004567114.1:35896029-35897838 GCF_000260355.1 Condylura cristata | reverse complement strand
GATCCACATGGAGCGGCAGACCTCTCCTGACCCGCAGCAGTGTACTTCGTCCATCTGCCTGTTCTGCTCCCCACTCTGTCCCTGGTGAATCTTCCCACAACCCCTGCACCTCTGGCCTGTACCCCAGTTCTGTATGTGAGAATAAACCTTTAAAAAAAATCAGGGCATATTGTCAATTAAATGTTAATAAATCATGGACGCAGGGGGATGCAGATCATTAAGGAATTTGTACTTTTATATTTTTAATAGGTTTATTACCTTACAAACAACTTGGATTATACCAAAAGAAACACTGACTCCCACATATTATTTCAACTTCTGCTGCAACTGCCTACTATCAAATATTTGGTTTATAAATACAACATGTTATGGGCTCTCTATTAGTACTGAATTACCAAAAATCCAGTTGTATGGGATTTTAAAGTTTCTCTTTATTTTATCTTTAAAACTTTATAGTAATTTTAGACTTACATTTTTAATGAGGAGCAGGATTAACATAAGGTGGATCACTGAAAATATTAAAACAACATGAAAAAAATAGAGATTTTTTTACAACTTGTGGATTATAACAGGCATATTGCTTTCCCACAGTGAACCTCAAAAAGGGTAAGGAAAGCAAACAATTTTTTTTTTTTTAAGTTGGGACTATCCTGGGCTGCCCTTGGTGGAGCAATTGGTTAAAGAGCAGCAGTATGAAGCTATCCACAGCCACTGTAGCATGAGGTCAATCCCTAGCCAGGGAGCTGACCCACATATGGAGCAGCAGACGTCTCCTGACCCGCCTATTCCTCACCTCAGCAGCATCTTTCAGCAGATCTGCCTGTTCTGCTCCCTACTCTGTCTCTGGTGAATCCTCTCACGCCCCAGACCTCTGGCTTGTACCTCAGTTCTTGTGTGCATAAATAAATATAGCTTTGAAAAAAAAAAAAAAAAGCTAAGACTTTCTCAACTACCATGAGAAGATCAGGGTATAGTGACCCTCATGAGGATCTCTGTTTAGACTCAAACACAAAGATCTCCCACAAAAGATGAAGTGAAGGGTGAATACTGCTCTGATCTAGCTCCATATTCGCTTGAAGAGGAGGCTCCTCTTGCTGATTGGTCTGCCCCAGCGGGATTGCCAATTTATAATTGGCAGCTTAGAAAAGACAGATCCAGATTTTTTTTTTTTAAAGATTTATTTATTTGTGCATACAGAACTGGAGGAAGGGAAAAAGGGAGAAAGGAAGAAAATCTCTATTCTGAGAAAAAAATTCAATCCTAAATTATTAGCAAAGATTCCAAAGCAAGATAACGCTATGGAGATTACTGAATATAATGACAAGTAGGGATTACATATCTTCAAAGAGAAGGGTGGAGAAAATTGTTATCAAGGAAAGGGTGTTTAAAAAGAACACTTAGAAACAAAAGTAAATTCTATACATGTAATTCCTATTTCCTTAGAATTAGGGGGAAATGTTACATTTCAGAGTAGAATATCCCTAAGATCAGAACAAGAAATCTTAAATTTAAGATAAAGATCTTGGACTTGAATGTGAATGAGTAAATCTCTAAAGAATGTACATCTTAAATGTTCAGTGTTCTCAGCACAAAACAGAATGGTACCTAGGTGATGAGCAGGAGGTGCTTGCAAATGCTGTCATGCTAATCACTTTGCCATTTATAAATGTTCCAGTTCAATTATGTTGTGGGCTTTAAACTTATGTATTGTCAGGCCCTCCCTGGTGGTGCAGCGGGTTAAAGCACTGCACTAAGAAGCTAAAGCCACTTCCGCATGAGTTCGATCCCCGCCTGCCCCGGAGGTGACCA
>NW_004567114.1:35890798-35895929 GCF_000260355.1 Condylura cristata | reverse complement strand
GGGGATCGAACTCATGCGGAAGCAGCTTTAGATTCTCAGTGCAGTGCTTTAACCCGCTGCGCCACCAGGAAGGGCCCAGATCCAGATTTTATAGGTACTGAAATTTAGGCAGTTTGGAGGATCCTCCTTAAACAAAAGTAAGCAAACATGTGGTTATAAACCTAAGTACAAAAAGGTATATTCACCTGAAATGAGCAAGAAAATCACGACACTCCAGATTTTAAAAATCTGCCCAACACCACAAACCTCATAAAATCTAGAAACAGCATAAAATTGTTCTTAACTGATACACTTCTTTGGTAATGTTTCCCTACACTTTTAAATTTATATGCTCTGTCTCCATGGGATAATGAAAATTTTATATTGGTCTCTACCCCTGGTTCCTCAGACAGTGCTGCTAAAACCTTTGTAATTTCCTGGGTGATAGTGTTTTGTTCTATTGGGGGGCATTTACGGAAGCTCTAAGATGAGGGCTGATCAGCAGAAAGACTAAGTCATGATTAGATGACTGGAATTTTCAGTCTCAAACCTACCCCTTTCTCTTGAGAAGGGAGAAAGGCTGAAAACAGAGTTAATGATCCATCATGCTTACAGGATAAAGCCCCCATAACACTCTTAATAAGGTGGAGTTCAGAGACCTCCCAGGCTGATGAACACAATCATACCGGGAGGGTGGTATACCTCAACACCACACCACAGGGCAGAAATCCCCATGCTGGGACTCTCCCAGATATGAAACTTTTTATCTGTTCATCAATTTCTTCTTCCATAACCTCTATCATGTATTTCAATAAGCTGGTAAGTGTTAAGAAATCTTTCCTGAGTCCTATGAGAGGATCTAACACATTAATCAAACCTGGGAAGTGGGTCATAGGAACCTCTGTTTTATAATCACATAGGGAAGAACTTGTAGGAGACCTCGGAACCGGCCACTTGCTATTGACATCTGAAGTGGGGCTGGGAGTAGTCTTCTGAGATGGAGCCATTTACCTGTGGAATCTGACACAATGTCCAGGTCAAATTTGAGTTGCATTTTAGGACAGCTGGTCTTGCAAAGAATTGCTCCATAGGAGGAAAAATCCCCACATATTTAGTGTCTAGAACTGAAGTTCTTTTTGTGACTAGTAAAGGAGACATACAGGAAGACACACATGGTAGGTTAGGACTTGATTTTTGCCTATATAGGAAGAGAGCAGCAAGTGTTCTCATTACAGCCTCTCTGACAAATCTGTAATTATAGTTTTTTTTTTAAGAGTTATTTATTTATGCATACAGAACTGTGGTACAGGCCAGAGACACAGGGGGTGGTGAGAGGATTCATTAGAGACAGAGTGGGGAACAGAACAGGTCTCTTTTTTCTTTGTGGATGGGGATTTGCAAGGGAGAGATCCAAACACTTAAGCCCCCATAGCTTCATGAGAAGCCTGCATTTGCCTGTCCAAAAGTGATGCTTTTCATACTAATTTGCATATACTTGACATATGCCAGAAATGACCCTGGCCAATCTTAAAAAACATGGACTTTACTACTCATAGAGGTATTTAAGATAGGATTTTATTATCCTTAGGATATAATAACACTAAATCATAGTGTTTTGTTTGTTTAAAAAAAAAGCTTTCAACACAACTGTATAACTATCACTTTTACAATAACATGTAGAACCAATTATACAAATCAAATTTTAGAAGAAAATTACCAGAAATTTTTCAAATAAGAAGAGATGATTTGATTAAATGCAGTACAAATAAGCAAATTAAGAATTACACAAAATATCCTTCAAAGTCTGTTTCAATTTCAGAAACACTTTTGAAGGCAAAGCTCAAAGTAGGTGAGAACTTGGTGAACCTGCCTGAATTTGAATAAAAAAGAATACCTCTGGATGATTAGACAATATGTCTGGACTTCCAAGAAACATTTTAACAAGACCTAAATAGCAAAAAATCAAGCATCTTGAAGGCCTCACTGAGTGAGGCAGGAATTGGAATTACCAGAAAGTTGAAACATGCACAATTTATGAGACAGAGTAAGAGCTCCACAAAGGGGTCACCTGGCATCCTGACTGAATTCTCACTGACCTCACATGTGAGAGGAAACTGCTTGAGGCCAGATAGGCAAAGAATGAGGAAGCAAGGGGTTGAAATTAGCTCACATCTTTCTTATCCAGAGTAAGTGGGGGGAAAACCTCTTAATACACAGGATACTATTGGTTACATTCATCAGAGGAAATCACCTTAGTAAAGTGGGTTAAATTCACCCCAGATTAAATGTTACCCCTGATCCACACTAACAAAGTTTAAAAGCAAGTCTCTAACTGTGTACCAGAATAAATCATAACACTATTTAAAAGAACATAACAAAACCCAGCCATAGATAAGGTAAAATTCTAGTCCAGGAGAATGTCCTCATAACCTTCACATCATTCACTGAAAACACCAAACAGTTTACCACTCAATTTTCTCATATATAATGAAGTGCTAAGAAATAAATAAAAGTTATTGGTCTACTTGTTGAACTGATATTGGACGCAAACAAAACCAGTTCTGGCTCACTTACATAGAAAATAAATGCATTGGAAAGATTTCATGGGCTCATCAAGAAGGCTGAATAATCCAACTCAGAAAACATAAAGGAAGCAAAAATATCCAGGCAATTGTTCTCCAATTCATACCACAGGAACACACACAGGATAACTCAGAGATTGTCATGGGCATTATACGTAGCTCCTGACCCAGCCACCACTACACACAGGGGGTGCTACTACCAGACAAAGAAATTCTAAACCATACCCTACTCCTTCATGATACTCTCCTCAGCTGGAAGAACTTCTTGGAAGGTCCTGTTGTTCAAGCTTGATGTGTCCATAACCTAGCTGGAGAGGTTTGACTTTCCTTATGGGAAGTGGGGCTAAAAACTCACTCAGTAACATATTATCCAAACACACAAAGAGATTGAGGGTGGGAAGCAAAAAGCAAATAATCAATGCCCTACCGATTTGCTGCTGTTACCTAAGTAACAAAACCGAATATAATTCTAAAAGTACTGAGTGCAACTTAAATCAGAAGGTACTCATGAAAAAGCTACAAAGCTGGTGGAATTTTCATTTTTCTTCTAGAAGAAGAATGAAGAGCAACACTGTAACCAAGAGTAAAAACCTAAACTGGGCTAATTAATTCCTTGTTCATTTTAATGACAGGGTGCTTACAACATTGACTTATTTAGCAGACATTTCTCAAGGCAAGATGCTATCAATCAAGAGCAGCAAGCAAGACAAAAGAACGAGTAGCTGATGTGATGAAAATAAAGCTTGAAAACTGGAGGAAGAAAGTCAGTTGGGACTAGCATCATTGTAACTGTAATTAAAAGTCAGTATTAGTAGTAAAATAAATAGGTAAATAGAAGATCAGCAATCATCTTTCTCCTTGAAAAGCATTGCTTTCAGAAGTACTTCCTAAGTCTAAAGAAAGGGGCGGGGGGGGGGGGAAAAGCCAGTGGTTCATAGAATCTTAGACTATACCAATTTACACAAGAAAATATATTTATCAAATTTCCATTTTTAAAAAGGATATACTATGTTATTAATACTGTAGCAGTATTTTGGTCCCCTCCATGGTTCATAAAGCAGTAAAAATGTATTGAAATTTGTAATAGCCCAAAGCCCCACATTTCAGTGATGGCATTGACAAGATCTGCGAGTTATCCTAGAAGTTACTGAGACATGTGGTAACTGGAAAGCATTGAGGTTCACGTAGTTTTTACCCTTTCTCACCACTGCCAGACAGGACCTCCTATATATTGGGAGTCAGTTTCCAGCTTGGTCTCATGACACCCTTGCCCTTCAAACTTTCTTTCACTGCTCTTTTAACTTGACTTTAGCCAAATAAAAATGTACAGTGAGAGGCAGACATGGTCCCTCCAGAACTCATACCTTCCAATCTAATTTTCTTTCTTTTCCATCCTCAGTAAACTACAGGTTAGTCTCATGTGGGACAGTCTCACAGTGACTGTGACAATGAGTCTGTCCTCCCTGTTCTTCTAGTCTCATTTCTTACTCATCCTTCTTTCTGGAATTCAGTCTCCAGAGGACTGTTAATAAAATATGAAAGTAGTTCTGCAAATCGACAAGCAGTTGGGAGTAGGGGACTGTGATGGAAACAATCTGAAAGAGAGGGGCAAAGTGGGAACAACTCCCAGCACTTTGCACTGCAGAGAGGTCACAATGTGGGCTACAAATCAAATTTGTCCTTGGCTGGATCCACAATTATAAGATACCTGAGCCCAGGGGCTTTAGAGCATCTGTCTGCCATTTGAGCTCAGAACAAGCCGCCTGGATATTGAGACTGGTCCTCCAATTAGCAACAATTGAGCTCAGGATGAGAGCTCTGCTATCCTTTTTCCTCTCCTCAATTTTGTTATTCTAGCAGCTGTCAACACCATTCACATCCACTCACGGACTGTGCATTGCAAAGGAGCTCCATTCAAGTTTTGTATCCAGATTAACTTTGCAGCCCAGCTAATGTGAATTTATGGAAACCAATAGTAAGTATAAATGCACTCCCACTCACCATGAGATGTTAGTAGATATTTACATTTAGAAGTTTAACGCATCCTGGCCTTAATCCATTATCCCCTAACATTCTCTAAACAGCCCCAGTTTTCTAAACCCTATGGTTAGCATGTATAAAGAGAGGACCAAAGGGGAGAAGATGTTAGGAAGCAGTTATAAATATAAACCACCTTTTAAGATTTACACAGGGATTTTGTTAGTAAATTTAGAGAATTGTGTATGCTGGAGCTAAATTTTTGCCTATATGCTTAGAAACTAACAGAAGCATGCAGGGAAATCATCTGTTTTCTTGGCTCCCATTTCCACTCCCCATCTTGCCTTAACTTTTGAATTAAGAAAAGAAGGCAGCTAACCATGAATCAAATGTAGTTATAGCTGCATTACTTTTCTGGTGAAATGCTTGCAAAAAGTGAAAATTAAAATTAAAATTCCATAGGGATATCAGGTAGTATTTTTTTTTATTAAAAAGTTTATTTTTACATCATTTTTCACATTTTTTTTTCATCTCAATTGTAATCCCCACGGGTTTCCCATCACCAAATCACCCCTGTGCCACCACCATAGTCC
>NW_004567114.1:35888726-35890433 GCF_000260355.1 Condylura cristata | reverse complement strand
GGATTGCTGGGTCATAGGGAAGCTCCATGTTTAGCAGTTTGAGGAACCTCCAAACAGTTTTCCATAGTGGTTGTACTAGTTTGCATTCCCATCAGGTAGTATTTTTAATTATTTTCCCCAAATGAGCTTGAACTTTAAAATAATTGCGTTTCGGTCACCAATATTTAGGGTATGTGAAATACTTCCTCTTCAAGATTGTTTTGGCTATCAAGGAGTTTGAGCTTGCTGTGTAAATTTTAGAATGAACTTGTCACTTTTACCAATTTTTGCCCGAATTAAACCTGTTTGGAGAGTACTGACAGCCGAAAAATATTTGACTTCTGATCCGCAAAAGTGTACATATTCCCTGCTCATAAATGTTTTCACTTATTTCTTTCAGCAGAGAAAGAACATGAGAGAATTACAGACCATCTCAATGCAGTTTTGTTATCAGACTTAAATTTGCACTGAGAGGTTCTATTCCATCAGTAACACATTCTTCAAAAGGCGACAAGCCAAACGTCTGTGGCCTATTCAAGCCCTGAATTAAAGTGATTAAGCCCATAGCTACTACCAACTGCAACAATTAAAATATCATGGAGAACAAATGATTCTGTAGCTGAAACCTAGAGCTCAGGGGTATAAAATTATTTTCCATAAATAATAATCATTTTTCTCCTAAAATCTTAGGCTTATGTTCTTTGAAATGAAGTTCTTTCCGAAGATTTGTTTAAAAGCATTTCCACCAATTCCATTTCTCAGAACCAGAAATGCTTGTCTAATAATCACAAGCCTTAATGAAGTTGAAGACCATACAGGGACAGCTTGCACTTGTTTCTTCTCTTTTCCCCCAGTGTGTTGAGAATGGGTAAGTCAGGCTGCCACCCTGAAAGTTACTGTAATTACAAGGGGGGAAAGAACAGGGAGGAAGTTCCTGAGGGCCAGGGATGGGTTAAGTTGTAATGTCTGACTTTCTAACTTTCTAATCAGCCAGAAACAAAATTGTGGCCTAACAAACAGGTGAAATCTGCTTATTAAATTCATCCACAATAACATTAATACAGAAAGGAACAACTCTAAGATTTTCTTTTCATCCAACAGATGAAATCAATGAGAACATCTGGCAATACCCAGTATACACAGGGGGATGAGGATATGCTCACCCTAACATTGTTTCTGGGAATGCAAAGTACTACAGTCTTTTTAGATTCTAATTCCAGAATTAGAAATTAAAATCTAATTTAAAAAATTAATCTAGGAAATTAAAAATGATACTGGGCAGGGTGAGGGGCACTCTGGGCCCCCTAAACTTCCAGGTGCCACCTCCATTCTTCTCTGAGTGCTCTCCTACTTCCCAAGTCACTCTTCCTTGGGTGGGGCAGAAAACCTGGAACCTCCCCTTTCTATGGCTATCACACTGTTACAAAAATATTCAGACATAGTCACCCACTTTAAGAAACCTGACCCATCTGTTGGGTTGTCAAAAAAGTCATGATACATATTTGAAAAACATGTCATGACTTTTTCTGACACCCCAATATGTAATAGGAATACACAAACACATGTTGTGATGCTCTTCGCTAGATTTGCTTTTTTAAAAATTCATCAAAATAAAAAGTAATGTATTCGGCCCTCCCTGGTGGCGCAGTGGGTTAAAGCACAGCACTGAGAACCTAAAGCCACTTCCTCATGAGTTTGGTCCCCGCCTGCCCCGGAGATCCACATGGC
>NW_004567114.1:35881718-35888203 GCF_000260355.1 Condylura cristata | reverse complement strand
TATTTTTTTTTTTAAAGATTTATCCATTTATCCACACAGAACTGGGGTATAGGCCAGAGATGCGGAGGGTGAGAAGATTCACCAGAGACAGAGCAGGGAGCAGAACAGGCAGATCAACGAAGTATACTGCTGAGGGGAGCAGTGGGCGGGCCAGGAGAGGTCTGCGGCACCATGTGGATCACCTCCGGGCAGGCAGGGATCGAACTCCTGGGAAAGTGGCTTAAGCCTATCAGTGCTGTACTTCAACCCACTGGGCCACCAGGGAGGGCCCTATTATATATATTTTTTAAAAATCTCATTCTCAAGTGAATCTATTCTTTGTAAAACATACTAAAGAAATTTACTTAGCTCACTCAATATTAATTGACAGTTTATATTGTGACCCAGAGACATCTCTCTTCCCAGGGGTCTGTTGCCTTCCTCTGCATAATGGCACCACTGTAACATTTGTGACAAGTTCACAGAAAAGGTCTGTATTTTTAAATTCACTTATTTGAAAAGCCAGATTTACACAATTTGGAGCAATTGTCTCTACCACAATAGTTTCGTTCACTTTCAAATAGATTCAAAACAGGGACCCTTTTAAAGGCAAGATTTCCTAGTGCTTTAAAAATATAGCTCCATTTACACACACTTGGGGGGGGAAATATCTTATGTAAATTGAGGAATGCAAGAAATTTAAGCCCTCTGACATTTCCTTTTCAAAAGCATTTGCAACCTGTCTAACCTGTCATCCACAGTTGCAGGGTGATGATGCTGCCAGCTCTGCCCTCTAGAAGTTTACAATTCATTCATCACCTACAAGGTAGGGCGAGTGTACTCACAAGTAACATTTAACATGAAATGCCTCAATTTCCTCATTGGAAGCCACACGGACCATCAGTTATCAATCACCCAGATGTCCCAGCAGAAGTATTTCCTGGCATACTGTGCTTTTACTTATTCCCTCAGATACCTTTTGTTCTCTTTAAAAAAACCATCCCTAGCAAATAGGGATATGTGAACTGAGGTTTCCTGGGGACCCCAAACCCACAAGAATCACACAACACCTTCCCTTTCCAGCCATTGAAGATCAATCCTTCAAGTTGCATTTAATCAATTATCAAGGCTGCTGCTGTGAGGAGCAAAGGGTACTATTCAAAGAATGAGTGTGTAGCTGAATTAGGCATTGGGGTGCAAATACTCCCCTCCTTGTGGCCTTGGGCAAGGCTTTTAGCAACTAACTTTGGTTTTTCCCACCTGTAAAACAAATAATCATCACCTTCCTTTGAAATGCATGTCAATTAATTAGTTGAGGTTTGGAAAGAGTTACTATGAAAGCAAAATAATATTCATAAATGCTAAATATTCACCAATTTTTTTTTCAATTTCATGGTTTTATTTTGGCATTCTATATAACATTACATACACTGTGAAGCAGGAAATATCACCACCTTGTATCTGATTATTCTTGCTCAAATTACATCAGGGCTAACCTCAGGGATTAAAAACAATTCCAAAGGACTCATAAGTCATCATTCATTATTAAGGGAAAAGATTATCATTTGCAAAGCATCTTAATATCCTATAACATTGGCTGTTACTTTTATTAGCTGTACTTCACAAATACTCATGGAGGTGGTATAATAGTTTGCCACTATCTTACAGCTTAGGAAATTGGCATGAAGTCTCCCACAAGGCCACTTCCTATCATTATAACTCACAGTTTCTAAATTACCAATCAATCTCATCTATAAATCTAATCTTTTATACAAAATAAATGATCCAAACATGCATCATAAGTACCTAAAAAAAATTTTTTTCAATAAAGAGAGCTTCCCTCATGATGCAAGGGATTGAGTCTCAGCACTGTCACACTATCTCCAGCCACTGCAGCATGAGTTTGATCCCCTGCTAGAGAGGTAACCCTCATTGCCCAGCAGACCCCTCCTACCTTGTCTACCTGCTGCTCCCCTCAGCAGAGTATCTCAGTCAACTCACCCATTCTGCTCCCACTCTGTCTCTGGTGAATACTCTCTCTCTCTCCCCCAACACATACACCTCTGTCCTATACCCAAGTTCTTGTATGCATAAGTAAATAAAAATAAATCTTTTTTTAAAAAGTGATGTAGCTTTTAGAGAGTCTACAAATATCAGAAATAGTTCTCTTTACAGGCATGTCTATAAAGAAAAGATTAAGCTCTATAAATTCAATGGACCCTTTAAAGTTAAGTTTCGTTATAGTAAAAATTACCTCTTTAGGCCCTCCCTGGTGGTGTGATGAATTAAAGCACAGCACTATGAAGCTATCCACAGCCACGGCAGCACAACATCGATCCCCGGCCAGGGAGATGACCCACATGGCGTGGCAGACCTCTCCTGACCTGCCCACTGCTCCCCTCAGCAGTGTATTTCAGTAGCTCTGCCTGTTCTGCTCCCTGCTTTCTCTCTGATGAATCCTCTCACCTTTCCAACCTCTGGCTATATACCCCAGTTCTTTTAAAAAAGTTATCTCCTTAAAACTAGGTAGTTGACATCTTAAAACAACGAGCAACAACAAATGTTGGCGAGGATGTGGAGAAAAAGGAACTCTCCTGCACTGCTGGTGGGAATGCAAACTAGTACAACCACTATGGAAAACTGTTTGGAGGTTCCTCAAACTGCTAAAAATGGAGTTTTCATATGACCAAACAATCCCACTCCTAGGTATTTAACCAAAAGACGCAAAAACACTGATTCAAAAAGACACCTGCACCCCCATGTTTATTGCTGCTTTATTTACAATAGGAAAGACATGGAAACAACCCAAATGCCCAAAAGTAGATGACTGGATTAAAAAGATGTGGTACATATATACAATGGGATATTACTCAGCAACCAAAAAAGATAAACACAGGCCTTTTGTAGCAATATGAATGGACTGGAAAAGATCATGCTTAGTGAAATAAGCCATAAAGAAAAGAAAAAATACCAGATGGTTTCACCAGTAGCAGGAGTATAAAGGACCAGGGGAGAAAATAATAATAATGAACAACTACATACTAGAGATGTTTTGTGGGGGTGGAGTGGGGAATGGTATCAAAAATGGGGGCGGGGGAAAGTACACTGGACTATGTTGATGGCACAGGGGTGAGCTGGTGATGGGAAGCTGATAGAGATTACAACTGAGATGGAAAAAGGCACAAAATGATGTAAAAATAAACTATTACATATATATTACATATATATACTATTACATATATATATATTATTACACACACACACATATATCTATATATGTTTTCATGACTCCATATCACCATTTAATTTACTGAGAAGTGAACTGATATCTTTTCCCAGAGCTAAGAAAATGACAGAAACTGAAGGCTGTGGGGGAACAGAGAGGGAGAGTCCTATGAGGTGGGGGGAGGGGGGTGCCCAGGTGGAAGGGCATGAAATGCTCCGATTTATCGATTTACCTTTTGGGAAATTCACTCTAACTTCATGGAGAATAGTATAGAAAAGGCAGTATTATGTGTAAAGTGACAAATTAAGGGAGCAGTGAGATTGTGAGTTGGACATACGGAAAAAAAAAATACAAGAGGTGTTAGGCTGATTAAATCTGAGGACTGTAAGGCCAGAAGGGATGGGATGCAGAGCTCAGGAGGGATTGCTGTCAACCAAAAGGTCCATCTTTTCCATCATGACAAGAGAAGAACAAGTAAGTGTTGAAAAGGTGAACAAGGGACACGCCCCAGCCATCAGTGACTGCAGTGGAATCCGAGGACAGAGGCCCAAGAAGACAGTGGAACAAGAGGGCCTCGAGAAGCCAGTGTATAAAGACTTCCTGAGTGGGAAAGAGAAGTGAGAGGGGTAGGCCTTGCCCAGAAGCCCCCAGGCTGTCCCCAGCAGGAGTCCTCGGAGCCAGATTTGAGGTCATGCAAAGACAGAGGAAAAGCCCTGTGAGCCAGCACACACACTTGCCACAGAAGGAAGCTGTCTACTAATTCCTCAGTTTCCATCAAAGTTATTCTGAAGTTTGATCTCCAATGTACACTTCCAGCTTTTCCTTCCAAAAAAGTGTCATCTATAAATTCAAAAGGCAATGTTTTCTAGTTCTACTCACTAAAGGGACTATTAAAATACCTGCCGCAGTGACTGCAGGGCTGCTCTTAAACCCAAAGCGGCAGTCTCAATTCCAAGACCTCTGCTCGGACATGTGGTCCCCATGCACTGACCACTGAGCATGACGAATAGCCTCAGAAGTCTTCTAACATCAAACAAATAAGATAAATTTTAGAGGTTAGAGCATGTGAACACACACACATATGCAAGCACAATAAAAGGAGTGGTGTGATTCAGGGCAGAAATGAAACAAAACCTGTTTTAAAAGACTAAGACCAAGTACATGTCCTTGTACTTTGCATTTCAAGTACAAACTTCAATAAACCCTACATTAATTTCCTAGGGAAATTTCATCATGCGACATAAAGTAAAGGAAAATTAGAACTCCTAAATTTGTTCTGACATCATGCATATCCCAGAGTCTCCCTAAGCTGGGTGATGATAACCTTCAGACAAAGGATGACCAAGGACCCTTAGCAGGACATGGAGAGCTCCAGTCAGAAGAAAATAAAAATATGTTTCTTTTTTTTTTTTTCCCATGCCACAGAAGACACAAAAGCTCATCAATCCAACCAAAGTATTCATATCCAGGCCCTGCCTACCAACTCCATGGTGGCAAGCTGGGCAGGTGTCTTCTGTGGAAACAGGCCTTTCAGATGTGTCTCTCCACAACTACTCTTGATAATCACAATTTCATGGAGCCAAGACCTGCATATCCAAGAGACAGTATTTATGGGATTTTCTAGAAAGTTTAGTCAGTAGGCAAGCTGCAATAGTAATAGTATGTGTTCCTTCACAATTTATAAAAATGATCTTTTTCCTATTTCAATATCTATATTTCTGTGCTTCTGGGAGAATTTCTATCCTAGGGCACATATTTATATACTTAGAGCCAGATATAAAAGCTCAGTCGTTATGCAGGAGGAAAGCTGTCTAGGGCCTTCACCCTCAGGTTTGTTTTTTCTGGCAAGCTTTCCCTGGAGCACAGGTCTAGAGGGATGCATGCCTCTTCCCCATAAAGCAAAGTAGCAACCCCTAGAATATTACTTTGTCCTCAATTGTTGAGGAATTTATTTGAAGAGTAAACCAAAGAAAAGATGATGTGGTGACCCTTTTTAAAACCAGCTCATAGGCATGAGTAAGCTTTTGTTGGAATATTAGAGAAAACATCAGAGTTTCTCCATAAAGAACAGGAAACAAATTCCATGCAGCCGTGTGATTATAAAAGGTGGTTTTACTCAAGTCTTTCTCTGTATAGATTTATGAGGGTTTCTGCTGACATGAAGTATGTCCTTTACTGAATTCCTCAAGTGAAGCAAAACCACACATATCTGGTTCTAAAGCAACATACTGAGTCACCAGTTTACACAGCAAATGTGAAATAGTCATTTGCAAGCCTCCCACCTACCTGTGAAGTGGATTGAACCATAACAACTGTCTGGGAAAAGAAAAGAAGAAAAAAAAAATTTTTACACCAGTCTAAAAATCAGTTTATAAGCCAGCTCAACAAATGTTCATGGGGAGGAATGTTCCAGTGGAATGGATACTGGATAGAAAACAGACAATCTTGGTGAATGAATCCACAATATTTGTCTATGAAGGAACACTGCTACCTTTTGTGGCAAAGACACTCTCTACAGTCATCAGTTCCTCCTTAAAGCCTAACAAATGTCTACTCTGAAATTGTTGTCTTTCTTTTAGTGTTGGACCTGAGAGTCATCGTGGCCTGGTCTCCTTCTGTGGCCCTTGCATGGAACCAGTCGCCAAAGTCCTAGCAATGCTACTTCAGAAATCCTAGCCTGCAGTTCCTCTCTCCTCTCCTTCATGGAGACAACCTGAGTTGTGTCTCTCATGTCGCTCACATCAAGGCCATCTTCCTAGCTGGTTTGGGGTGTCCGTAGCTCTCCTTGCACACAGATTCTCACACCACACTGTTCACATTATGAGTGAAATGAAAGCATAAATTCTTCACACTGTTCACATTATGAGTGAAATGAAAGCATAAACTCTTCCTACTCTCCATCAGGTCTGAGCTCTCTCTCACCTATTTTTCAGCTCTCCCATCCCACTACCTTCCCAGCACATACCTTAGCCTCAAGTCAATTGGCTCACTTGCAATTCCTCAAATTTACTCTCTTTTTCTACCTTTATGACTTTGCTTCTATTTTTCCCTCTCTATGCCTTCCCAGATCCCGTCTGTGAAAGGTCAAGCCTATTGTCACTTTCTGGGTGAAATTTCCCAGAATAATATATAAATTAATCTCTCTCTTTCCCTCCCCATTCCCCCCCACCAATCTATCTTTATTCTCTTTCTTTCCCTCCACTAACATCCAATGTGCTTTGCTCATGTCTCTACCAAGAAGTTTCCAAATTTCTATCTGGTTTATATATATATATATATA